>NW_024037898.1:0-228885 GCF_016077235.1 Cyprinodon tularosa
TTATTTTGTTTAATTTTGATGATTACAAATGACAACAAATGAAAATCTCAAATTCATCATTTCAGAAAATTAGAATATTACTGAAGACCAATAAAAACAAAGGATTTATAGAAATGTTGGCCAACTGAAAAGTATGAACATGAAAAGTATGAGCATGTACAGCACTCAGTATTTAGTTGGGCCTCCTTTGGCCTGTATTACTGCAGCAATGCGGCGTGGCATGGAGTCGATCAGTCTGTGGCACTGCTCAGGTGTTATGATAGCCCAGGTTGCTCTAATAGTGGCTTTTAGCTCTTCTGAATTGTTGGGTCTGGTGTATTGCATCTTCTTCTTCACAATACCCCATAGATTTTCTATGGGGTTAAGGTCAGGAGAGTTTGCTGGCCAATTAAGAACAGGGATACCATGGTCCTTCAACCAGGTACTGGTAGCTTTGGCACTGTGTGCAGGTGCCAAGTCCTGTTGGAAAATGAAATCTGCATCTCCAAAAAGTTGGTCAGCTGCAGGAAGCATGAAGTGCTCTAAAACTTCCTGGTATGTGGCTGCGTTGACCCTGGACCTCAGAAAACACAATGGACCAACACCAGCAGATGACATGGCACCCCAAACCATCACTGACTGTGGAAACTTTACACTGGACTTCAAGCAACGTGGATGAAGTGCCTCTCTTCTTTTCCTCCAGACTCTGGGACCTTGATTTCCAAAGGAAATGCAAAATTTACTTTCATCAGAGAACATGACTTTGGACCACTCACCAGCAGTCCAGTCCTGTTTCTCTTTAGCCCAGGCAAGACGCTTCTGACGCTGTCTGTGGTTCAAGAGTGGCTTGACACAAGGAATGCGACAGCAGAAACCCATGTCTTTCATACGTCTGTGTGTGGTGGTTCTTGAAGCACTCACTCCAGCTGCAGTCCACTCTTTGTGAATCTCCCCCACATTTTTGAATGGGTTTTGTTTCACAATCCTCTCCAGGGTGCGGTTATCTCTCTTGCTTGTACACTTTTTTCGACCACATCTTTTCCTTCCCTTCGCCTCTCTATTAATGTGCTTGGACACTGAGCTCTGTGAACAGCCAGCCTCTTTAGCGATGACCTTTTGTGTCTTGCCCTCCTTGTGCAAGGTGTCGATGGTCGTCTTTTGGACAACTGTCAAGTCAGCAGTCTTCCCCATGATTGTGTAGCCTATAGAACTAGACTGAAAGACCATTTAAAGGCTTTTGCAGGTGGTTTGAGTTAATTAGCTGATTAGAGTGTGGCACCAGGGGCCATCAATTTTGAACCTTTTCACAATATTCTAATTTTCTGATATGATGAATTTGAGATTTTCATTTGTTGTCATTTGTAATCATCAAAATTAAACAAAATAAACATCTGAAATATATGAGTTTGTATGTAATGTATGAATATACTATACAAGTTTCACTTTTTAAATGGAATTACTGAAATCAATCTACTTTTTCATGATATTCTAATTTTATGACCAGCACCTGTATAGTCATTTCCTTTCCTAAACTCTTCTTCCCAAACCAGCGACCCACAAGTAATGAAACTAAAATTTATAACTCATGTCAAAAGAATCTTTTTTTTATGTTTCCAATGTTTAATTGAACCTTTTCCTTTTTAAGACGCCTCATCAATTCCAGTCTTTGTAATATTTCCTACAGTTATATTATATACTATATAATATGATAAACAATAGAACATGTAATATATAAGTTATATATGTTCTATTGTCTCGTTTTCCCCACAGAAATCACTTCTTCCTGTTTCATGTTTTCCCGTTATAACTAATGTTGAGTTAAGTCCTGTGTGACCCAATCTTAATCTAGTTATTATATTTTCCTGAATTCTGTTTCTTCCAATACTTCTGATTTCTCCAGGCTTCCCTTTTATTCTATAAAACCATCTTCCTCTAAGATCTTCTTCCCACAGTTTTTCCCATTTGTAATGAATTTTCTTCCTGATTATGTTCTTAGTTTCTGGTTTACTAATTGCAACTCTAATATCATTTTCACTTCTGTTTGTAGATTCTTTTGCTTTTTTTATCAGGCGTTTCATTTCCCTTTAGTCTAAATGTGCAGGAACCCAAAGGTTGACCATTAATCCCATCATCTGAATGAGATAAAGAATTTGTTGAATTTCTGATCAAATATCAGGAGGACTTCCTGAATGGGAAGCATCAACCTGCAGACAGGTGCGGCTTTTATTCTGAAAGGTTCCCGCTGCAAACGTCATCGATCCTTTGAAGTCGTTTGATCCATGCGCGCGTGAGCGGCGGAGACAGAAGGAGGCAGAGTCCGCGTGGAGGAGGATGAGGAGGATGATGAAGGCTGCAGAGGGACGGTGAGGCCACGGAGCGAGAAGGAGACGCCACGCGGCGTGGACTGTCCCGCGTGTTTTTCAGCTTCAGGAAGAAAAACTTTCTGTGACGGAACTCTGCCCGTGCACAGAGCGCGCCCAGGTGACCGCAGGTAACTGATCAGCATCCCTTTGTGTTTACATGGAGGGCGCGTTCACGGCGGCGGCTGAGCGCGTGCACGCCTCCACGCGTGGATGGATGGAAGTGTGGGTTTGATTCAGACTCTGAGCTCAGAAGCTCAGGTGTTTTCCTGCTTCAAACATTTCATCTCTAATTGGAAGAAAAACATTTTGGTTCATTTATTAACACATTGTGACGTCACAGCCTGCTTTGAAGTTTTTACTATTGGATAACGTCAGAGATTCTTAGAGGTTCTGCTGCTTCTTCTGTCTGAAGCTTTTTCTCCTGATTCACTTTTTAAGGTTAAAAACTAGAAAATACAGATAAAAAAATCTGAATTGAATCTTTTGTAGAAATGAATAAAAATCCAGAAATATTAAGACTTTATTCTTTCCGTTTAATTTCATAACAGATAATTTCTTCCCTTCATTCATTTCTGAACTTTATCAGGAATATTTCTTCATATTTAGCAGCAGATTAACTCAATAAATCAGGAAAAGGTTAAAAAGCTTCAGGCTGCAGATCTTCATCCTCTGGAGGAGCAGCAGCTCTGATGACCCAGCTCCTCACCCTCTCTCTGAGGGAGAACCCAGCCTCCCTGCAGAGGAGGCTGGGATCCAGGATCTGGTTCTTTGGGTCCTGATCCAGGTTAGTGACCGTACTCATGGAGCGCCACCCACTGGCCACCATGAGGGACACGGTCCAATACCTTCTATAGTCGATCTTCTTCTACATCCTTCTGTAGATGTAGAGCAGGTCCAAAGCTCACTGCTCCTCCTGGAGCCGAGGTTCTGCTCTCCTCTCCGGAACCGTTTGGAGACTGATGGACCTTTAATCAGTTGCTGGACTCTGGACCAGTTCCAGACTCTGTGGACCAGTCCCAGAGTCTGAGGACCAGTCCACCAGCATCGTACCCGGGTCTTTTCTAAAATGTGCTAACTGAATATTTACTCGGTCTGAATGGGAATGTAACTGAGCAGAGAATAATTTTGTTGCTTACAGAAATCCAGCTTTCTTTGTCTTTTCCCTTTCAGGTTCCAGCAGCTCCCATGATGAACCCTCTAGCAGCTCTCAGCATGGACCCAAACACTCTGGTTATAGGAAACGCCCCCCCCACAGAGGAATGATCTTGACTGGGGTCCATTCTCTCTCTACACAAAAGCAGCCGGGCTCGTCCCTCCAGCGTGGTTCTGACCTCCAGCGTAAGCCCACTGTGCCCCTTTTAGAAAACCAGAAATCTGGAAGTGTTGAACTTTACAGAAGCCCAACTCCAGAGCTGCAGGAAGCTCTGCTCGTCTCCGCGGCAGAGACTAACGGCCTCGGGCTGAACCACGGGCCTGCAGTCATTGACAAGCAGTCAGAAGGGAGTTTAAATGGTGCTGGTAGCTTTTTCAGCCTGCCATGGGTCAGTCCACAGATCCTTCATCTTACCCCTTCTTGGACATGGCATACAGAACCTCCCTCCTGTCTGCGTTGCCTTTCACCCCTAAGCCTCTAGCATATCAGTCTTTGTGTGCAAATGGCCGTAGTACATCTAGAGATGAAAGATTTTTCTTCATTTCTCCGTACTCAGCAGCTCAGCTCGTCTCCTCACTGGCTGCTCCCAGCAGGACGTCCCCAGCAAACCCCACTCGTTCTGTCCTCTCACCTCTGCCCCACGGCCAGGTAAAGACCTTGCAGGGCTTTGGACAACAACGGCCTGAAGAACGTTCTGCTGTTAGGACCAGTTCCCAGACTCAGCAGATGCAGAAGGAGCCATCTGAATGTCAGCAAGAGGACAGATTCCACAGTGATTCCGCATGTCGATCCACCTCTACCGAAGGCAGTGCTGACAGTGGAGCTCATGGTTCCCAACCGTCTGACTCTCTTCCTCAATCCCAGTCCATCAGCAGTCCCAGTACAGCACTCCAGAAGCACTACTACCAGAGTCTCTCCTCAACTTTAACCGTTCTGGCTGCTTCCCATCATTTCTACAGTAGCTCCCAGCAAAGCTGTTCCACGGACACAGGCAGAGGCAGTACCAGAGATACCATCAGTAACACTGACAAACATTCAACACACGCAAAGCAATCCCTGAGCACTGCTGTACCTCAGAAAGCCACCAAAAACCGCAAAGAAAAGGGGAATTCTACTGAAGAGGCTGCTGAATTCCTGAATAGATTTCCATCCCAATCCCAGGCGCTGGTCAATCTGGAGTATTTACAACCATCTCAACATATGCTGGTACCCAATCAGAAGCAAGACCTGAACGAGGCTCAAGCTTTAGCTGTCAGCTCTTTGAACAAGACTCCAAATCACGGGACCATCTGTACCGTAACCTCTACCGGAGGCTCTTCCTCAGCTATAAGCTCTAACCGTGATCTTTGCTCCCAAACCACAAGTAGAGCAGCCGACAATATTCAGTTAGTTTCAACTGAATCTACGATCGGACAGGAAACCGCTACCCAGAGTACCGTCTCTGCAGCAAACGGTTCTACAAATATCTCCAAAACAAAGGCGGAAGGGCCCCAAGTTTCTCCTCCTGACTCTAGGAAAAGCAGCAAAGAGGACCACTTCTCAAGAAAACATATTAAAACTCCGTCAAATGCCAACAGTAATGATAGTCAACCTGGTCTGTTACATTACCAACGGTTAAATCAAGAAAATAAAAACTCCTCCAGTCAGATTTATAAGAACTCTCACCTACCTCATGGTTTAGGTCACAGTAAACGCTACGTCCGGTACTCTGTACCAGACACTATGTCAACGCAGCGAATGTCAGTGCCAAATAATGTCTATCCTCATCCTGTTTTGCTAGGCAACAACAGCTTCTACCAGTCAGGTACTGCAGTCAAACATGGCCTCCCGTTTGGAAGATTAACTTATGAGAGTGCTGAGAAGATAGCCTCCATGTCAACCTGTTCAGGCCTTCAAAACAAAGAGAAAAATCATTGTTTGTCTGAGACCCATGAAGTCAGAAATAAAGAACAATTTATGGACCAAAAAAGGCAAGATGCTAACCCCTGTCAAAAGACGGACAATGACATTGATAAAACTAATAATCAAGTTTCTAAAGCTGCTCCAGATGAATCCCTATCTGTTGGTCGGGGTGAAGAAGTTAGTTCTGACTCGGTGTGTGATGAGGAAAATACTACAGAAAACAGTTACACACATTTTGTGGCTGTTTTCCCCAAATACTGCAACAACAGAGGGAACCAATTCCAAGGAAAGAGGGCATTGCTTTCAGAAACTCCTCGTCATATCTGGAATGCCAGGCAGAGTGTTGCCTCACTAAGCCAAACTCCACCTCACTGCACTTCTTCATCACTCCCTAGTAGTAGCCAAGAGATCACAGAGGAGGAAAACCCACAAAGCCCATTCCTAGACATCCCAGAAGAACTAACAATGCAATGTGCCAGAACATCTCCATGGCAGTTCTCAAGAAACTCTAAACCTAGAGATGATAAGCCAGTGGCATTAGGTGCTTTTGATATAAAACATTCCATACAGGAAGCAAACTCTGAATCTTGGAATAAAGGAGACAATCCTCAGCAAAGTCCTCCCCAAAATAGGATATCACTGGTTCCAAATAGTGATATGAGTAGTTCTGGTGACCTTACAGATGATGATGCAGTCGCAAACTCAAAGAGTCCAGCATGTGGAGGTGGGAATCCATCAGGAAGTGCAGGTTGCTCCAGAAAGAGACCAAGTCCTGAGGTCCCAGGGTGGAGCATGTTCAGTCCCAGATTCATGGCCGAAGAAGACCTTGATTCTATCCCTTCATCTTGTTCTAGACTTAACCCCAAAGAACCCACATGTACTTAGAGACGGTAAATGTCCGAATGTTAGCCGTTTATGTCGCAGAAATCAGAGTTTGACGGCGTCGGCGACTGACCCTGGGAGTTCTTTAATCGGTAAAAATGGGAACTCAATGTGTAAAAACAGTCGTGACCAATTTTCTAATGGGGAACATCACAATGATGTCAACACAACTCCCAGTCCTACCAGTGGAAAGACTCCCTTTGTCGTTGATCCCAGTTTCCCTCTTCATGGTCTGAACATGAAGATGACAGCAGAGTCCATGATGATCCATCGCCACATGTGGACAAAGACCTTCACACCAATGCCAGCTGTGGAAATGAAGGGGAGAACATCCAAGACGATGCCAGTCTCCTCCACTGTGATGCTAAAGACCTCGATTCCTGCAGAAAAGGACAGTCCAACTTCATCAGGCAGATCGAAAACCTGCAAGGCATGATGGGAGAAGTGACCCCCGATCTGTCTGTCAGCAGGCGAGGCAGCGAGCAAAGTGCTCAGCAGGTAGGAGCATTTATCACCTCATTCCTCCATTAATTACATAAAACCCTTGACCTAATGTCTTTGGTCACCTGCTGTGTGATGGAAGGACCTGGTGATCCCATGTGTTTGTGTGCAGCAACAGTTCAGCCTGGTTTTCCTCCTTTTAATGGACAATGGGATCCATCCTTCTAGACTTTTTGGATTTGGTTGAAACTATTCTTCTGTAGCCTAGCCTCCTCTGGTGTCAACCACCAAAAGTGCGATTGTTAGCTTAAACCCGCGCTGTGCTAAAGCGTTGGTATTGCCCACATCCTGTTCCCAGGTTTCCATAGAACCTCTGCTGTCTTTCAGGTTCAGTTATTTTAAGAAAGCTGCTGATCTAGAGACAACCTCATGGAGGAACTTTCTGTAGTTCAGTGTGTCGTTCTGAGTGGTAATGGGCCTATTTTAAAAAGTATCAGCGCCACCTAGAGGGCTGGAGGGAGACGGTCAGTGAAATGTCCTGTAGTTAGGAAATGTCCTCCTTTTGAAATAACGATAAGCTTTGGGTCATGAAGGTGTTTGTCTGACGCTCAGAAAATCTGAACCACCGTCTCATCCAATCAGAACCTCAGCTTAGGACCTGCAGATTGATCCAATCCCAGCGATGAGCTCTTCTGGGAGGTCAGGGTTGGTGATCTCTGCTGATGTCTGGAAGTAGAGAGTTGGACCAGTTGGACCTTCTGACCAGCAGAGCAGCTTTGATGAACAGAGAACAGAACAGTTCTGCTTCTTAGAGTTAAAGCAACGCCTGCTTTCATCACAGGCAACAAACACAAACCAGATTTTCTGTTCATTTCTTCTCTCTTAGAGCACAACGCTGCAGCTCTCTGAGCTGAGGGACAGAGGAGGAGGAGGAGGAGAGGAAGGGCTGGCAGACAGCCAGCAGGGAAGAAAGGACGACAAAGAACATGAGAACATGGAAGAGAACATCCTGCACCCCACTGGATGCTCCTACACCACCCTGCACCCCACTGGATGCTCCTACACCACCCTGCACCCCACTGGATGCTCCTACACCACCCTGCACCCCACTGGATGCTCCTACACCATCCTGCACCCCACTGGATGCTCCTACACCATCCTGCACCCCACTGGATGCTCCTACACCACCCTGCACCCCACTGGATGCTCCTACACCACCCTGCACCCCACTGGATGCTCCTACACCACCCTGCACCCCACTGGATGCTCCTACACCATCCTGCACCCCACTGGATGCTCCTACACCATCCTGCACCCCACTGGATGCTCCTACACCACCCTGCACCCCACTGGATGCTCCTACACCACCCTGCACCCCACTGGATGCTCCTACACCATCCTGCACCCCACTGGATGCTCCTACACCATCCTGCACCCCACTGGATGCTCCTACACCACCCTGCACCCCACTGGATGCTCCTACACCATCCTGCACCCCACTGGATGCTCCTACACCACCCTGCACCCCACTGGATGCTCCTACACCATCCTGCACCCCACTGGATGCTCCTACACCACCCTGCACCCCACTGGATGCTCCTACACCACCCTGCACCCCACTGGATGCTCCTACACCACCCTGCACCCCACTGGATGCTCCTGCACCCCACTGGATGCTCCTACACCATCCTGCACCCCACTGGATGCTCCTACACCACCCTGCACCCCACTGGATGCTCCTACACCACCCTGCACCCCACTGCATGCTCCTACACCACCCTGCACCCCACTGGATGCTCCTACACCACCCTGCACCCCACTGGATGCTCCTACACCACCCTGCACCCCACTGGATGCTCCTACACCACCCTGCACCCCACTGGATGCTCCTACACCACCCTGCACCCCACTGGATGCTCCTACACCACCCTGCACCCCACTGGATGCTCCTACACCACCCTGCACCCCACTGGATGCTCCTACACCATCCTGCACCCCAATGGATGCTCCTACACCACCCTGCACCCCACTGGATGCTCCTACACCACCCTGCACCCCATTGCATGCTCCTACACCACCCTGCACCCCACTGGATGCTCCTACACCATCCTGCACCCCACTGGATGCTCCTACACCACCCTGCACCCCACTGGATGCTCCTACACCACCCTGCACCCCACTGGATGCTCCTACACCACCCTGCACCCCACTGCATGCTCCTACACCACCCTGCACCGCACTGGATGCTCCTACACCACCCTGCACCCCACTGGATGCTCCTACACCACCCTGCACCCCACTGGATGCTCCTCCCCACTGGATGCTCCTACACCACCCTGCACCCCACTGGATGCTCCTCCCCACTGGATGCTCTTACACCACCCTGCACCCCACTGGATGCTCCTACACCACCCTGCACCCCACTGGATGCTCCTCCCCACTGCATGCTCCTACACCACCCTGCACCGCACTGGATGCTCCTACACCACCCTGCACCCCACTGGATGCTCCTACACCACCCTGCACCCCACTGGATGCTCCTCCCCACTGGATGCTCCTACACCACCCTGCACCCCACTGGATGCTCCTCCCCACTGGATGCTCCTACACCACCCTGCACCCCACTGGATGCTCCTCCCCACTGCATGCTCCTACACCACCCTGCACCCCACTGCATGCTCCTACACCACCCTGCACCCCACTGCATGCTCCTACACCACCCTGCACCCCACTGGATGCTCCTACACCATCCTGCACCCCACTGCATGCTCCTACACCATCCTGCACCCCACTGGATGCTCCTACACCACCCTGCACCCCACTGCATGCTCCTACACCACCCTGCACCCCACTGGATGCTCCTACACCACCCTGCACCCCACTGGATGCTCCTACACCACCCTGCACCCCACTGGATGCTCCTACACCACCCTGCACCCCACTGGATGCTCCTACACCACCCTGCACCCCACTGGATGCTCCTACACCACCCTGCACCCCACTGGATGCTCCTACACCACCCTGCACCCCACTGGATGCTCCTACACCACCCTGCACCCCACTGCATGCTCCTACACCACCCTGCACCCCACTGGATGCTCCTCCCCACTGGATGCTCCTACACCACCCTGCACCCCACTGGATGCTCCTACACCACCCTGCACCCCACTGCATGCTCCTACACCACCCTGCACCCCACTGGATGCTCCTACACCACCCTGCACCCCACTGGATGCTCCTACACCACCCTGCACCCCAATGGATGCTCCTACACCACCCTGCACCCCACTGGATGCTCCTACACCACCCTGCACCCCACTGCATGCTCTTACACCACCCTGCACCCCACTGGATGCTCCTACACCACCCTGCACCCCACTGGATGCTCCTACACCACCCTGCACCCCACTGGATGCTCCTACACCATCCTGCACCCCACTGGATGCTCCTACACCACCCTGCACCCCACTGGATGCTCCTACACCACCCTGCACCCCACTGCATGCTCCTACACCACCCTGCACCCCACTGGATGCTCCTACACCACCCTGCACCCCACTGGATGCTCCTACACCACCCTGCACCCCACTGGATGCTCCTACACCACCCTGCACCCCACTGCATGCTCCTACACCACCCTGCACCCCACTGGATGCTCCTACACCACCCTGCACCCCACTGGATGCTCCTACACCACCCTGCACCCCACTGCATGCTCCTACACCACCCTGCACCCCACTGGATGCTCCTACACCATCCTGCACCCCACTGGATGCTCCTACACCACCCTGCACCCCACTGGATGCTCCTACACCACCCTGCACCCCACTGCATGCTCCTACACCACCCTGCACCCCACTGGATGCTCCTACACCACCCTGCACCCCACTGGATGCTCCTACACCACCCTGCACCCCACTGGATGCTCCTACACCATCCTGCACCCCACTGCATGCTCCTACACCATCCTGCACCCCACTGGATGCTCCTACACCACCCTGCACCCCACTGCATGCTCCTACACCATCCTGCACCCCACTGGAGGCTCCTACACCACCCTGCACCCCACTGGAGGCTCCTACACCACCCTGCACCCCACTGGATGCTCCTACACCATCCTGCACCCCACTGGATGCTCCTACACCACCCTGCACCCCACTGGATGCTCCTACACCACCCTGCACCCCACTGGAGGCTCCTACACCACCCTGCACCCCACTGGATGCTCCTACACCATCCTGCACCCCACTGGATGCTCCTACACCACCCTGCACCCCACTGGATGCTCCTACACCATCCTGCACCCCACTGGATGCTCCTACACCACCCTGCACCCCACTGGATGCTCCTACACCATCCTGCACCCCACTGCATGCTCCTACACCATCCTGCACCCCACTGGAGGCTCCTACACCATCCTGCACCCCACTGGAGGCTCCTACACCACCCTGCACCCCACTGGAGGCTCCTACACCACCCTGCACCCCACTGGATGCTCCTCCCCACTGGATGCTCCTACACCAT
This sequence comes from Cyprinodon tularosa, assembly GCF_016077235.1. Taxonomy (NCBI): domain Eukaryota; kingdom Metazoa; phylum Chordata; class Actinopteri; order Cyprinodontiformes; family Cyprinodontidae; genus Cyprinodon; species Cyprinodon tularosa. Next base: position 11,245 of record NW_024037898.1, read on the forward strand.
CCTGCACCTCACTGCATGCTCTTACACCACCCTGCACCCCACTGGATGCTCCTACACCACCCTGCACCCCACTGGATGCTCCTACACCACCCTGCACCCCACTGGATGCTCCTACACCACCCTGCACCCCACTGCATGCTCCTACACCACCCTGCACCCCACTGGATGCTCCTACACCACCCTGCACCCCACTGGATGCTCCTACACCACCCTGCACCCCACTGGATGCTCCTACACCACCCTGCACCCCACTGGATGCTCCTACACCACCCTGCACCCCACTGGATGCTCCTCCCCACTGGATGCTCCTACACCACCCTGCACCCCACTGGATGCTCCTCCCCACTGGATGCTCCTACACCACCCTGCACCCCACTGGATGCTCCTCCCCACTGGATGCTCCTACACCATCCTGCACCCCACTGGATGCTCCTACACCACCCTGCACCCCACTGGATGCTCCTACACCACCCTGCACCCCACTGGATGCTCCTACACCACCCTGCACCCCACTGGATGCTCCTACACCATCCTGCACCCCACTGGAGGCTCCTACACCATCCTGCACCCCACTGGAGGCTCCTACACCACCCTGCACCCCACTGGAGGCTCCTACACCACCCTGCACCCCACTGGATGCTCCTCCCCACTGGATGCTCCTACACCATCCTGCACCTCACTGCATGCTCTTACACCACCCTGCACCCCACTGGATGCTCCTACACCACCCTGCACCCCACTGGATGCTCCTACACCACCCTGCACCCCACTGGATGCTCCTACACCACCCTGCACCCCACTGCATGCTCCTACACCACCCTGCACCCCACTGGATGCTCCTACACCACCCTGCACCCCACTGGATGCTCCTACACCACCCTGCACCCCACTGGATGCTCCTACACCACCCTGCACCCCACTGGATGCTCCTACACCACCCTGCACCCCACTGCATGCTCCTCCCCACTGGATGCTCCTCCCCACTGGATGCTCCTACACCACCCTGCACCCCACTGGATGCTCCTCCCCACTGGATGCTCCTACACCACCCTGCACCCCACTGGATGCTCCTACACCACCCTGCACCCCACTGGATGCTCCTACACCACCCTGCACCCCACTGGATGCTCCTCCCCACTGGATGCTCCTACACCACCCTGCACCCCACTGGATGCTCCTCCCCACTGGATGCTCCTACACCACCCTGCACCCCACTGGATGCTCCTACACCACCCTGCACCCCACTGCATGCTCCTACACCATCCTGCACCCCACTGGATGCTCCTACACCACCCTGCACCCCACTGCATGCTCCTACACCACCCTGCACCCCACTGGATGCAGACGAGTTCTACCGGCAGGCGTCTCTGTCCCAGTTGCTGACGGGTCCAGATGAGCAGGAACTGGCCTCCCTCAGGTCAGAGGTGAAGGAGTGGGTGGAGCTGGTGGAGGCCACCCCGGAGCTGGCCGCCATGCTGGGCTCCTCCCATGAGTTTGTGGACAGTCGCTGGGATGCTTCCCGTCCCCCTGCACCACCACCGCTGGGACCTCCTCCGTGTCTCAGACAGTCCTTCCCTCCAGTGCTGAAGAGCAGGACCATGGAGAGCTCTCCCGCACCGGGACATCTGGTTGGTCGTCCTCCTGTGGGTCATGAGATTCCAGCTCGTGGGAGAAGCAGAAGAACGAGGCTCCAAAGGCAGCAATGGCGGCTGGTTGGTGGAGCCGTGGTCAGAACCATGGAACCAACGGGTCGGCTGATCCAGACCCAGCAAAGCCACAACAGAGGTCCAAAGGAAGGAGGACCCCTGGGCCTCTTCCCGTGAAACTCTCCCATCTCTCCTCCTTTAGATCCCATGGAGATCCCACACAAATGAGCAGCTAGCAGCTCCAGAAGCTTCCGTATCCTGATGTGTCATGGTTTCCTCATGGGTTCACTGGGATCAGGTCTCTATGATGGAGAACAGCCTGTGGTCCAGTAACGTCTACCAGCCCCTGCTGTGATGTCACAATGACATCACAGCCTCCTATAGAAAGCTGTTTCTCTCATCGCTGCTGTGACCTCATCTGTTCAGGGTCTCCCTGACGTTTACGCTCTGAGCCGCCATGTTGACGGCTGCTGCCTCCAGCTTCAACCAATCAGCTCTAGTTCTGATCAGAAGACATCTAGGTCACCAGAACCACCAGAACCTCCTGCTGGGTCACCAGAACCACTAGAACCTCCTTCTGGGTCACCAGAACCTCCTGCTTTCAGCTCTGATCGATCTTCTTTCCTTTTTTCTGCGCGGTTCTCCTCAAGCTTCCAGAACGGTTGATGGTGAGCCTGCGGAAGGATCTTTGTCCTGTGATGGACTGAAGACGAGTCCAAGGTGGACCTGGTCTCAGACCCAACGCCGTCTGCAGGTAGGAACGGGTCTCAGAGCTCTGATGGATCCATCATGGCTGCATGGAGATGAAGGTCCACCATGACTGATAACTTTCCCTCCATTTCCTTCTTCCTTTTTAATCCTCTGCTGCTGTTTTTCATCCATCATGGCGGATAGCAGCCTTTAGGACTCAATCTGGACGCCGCTGATCTACGGTTAAATGTCGTTCCACACATTAAACTATGTTATTATTATTAGTAGTTTATGTTATTAAGTTCTAATTTCTAATAGATTCAACCTTTAACTTCTATTCTATAGAGAGAATTAAAACTCTCCTGTTTGATTTTTGGTTTGATTTTATATAATAAATAATATCTGTCCTTGTTTTATTGTGGTATTTCTATGCTGTAGTTCTTTCCAGGTGGTGTAGAATCTATATTAGGTGGTTCTACGCATCAATACATCAGGTGGTTTCTAAAAGTTACAGGTTGTTTAAAATTACTCTGAAAATTAGACAGAAATGTTCTGAATTAATATTTATAAATACTGTAGTATTTTCAATAAGCGAGTACTTCAATACTTTGAGTATCAGTGTGGTACATAGCATGAAGCGATGATATGGTTGTCACATTTGGACTACAACCTTTAGAAAAAGAACTACAAGAACCAAAGTTCCCCAAATGAACAATCAGCTGAAGTTATTATAGAAACCAAAACATCCGAAGGTGGAAATTGTATCTTGTCACAGAAAACAGGAAGGAAATCATCTGTTCAGCTCTATGAGGCAGAGTGGGCGGGTACTTCCTGTTAGCAAAGGATTCTGGGAAACGGTTTAGCACCTGGAAACAGGTAGGAGTGTCTGTAGGTCCCTATGCTAAAGGAACCATGGAAGGAAGCATCCTAATTCCTCTTCCTCCCAGTACTATTTAGACAGTCCTAACCATGGAGACCACTGAGGCGTTTGATTGGCTGAAGAGTCCTTACTGATTCAGGTGGACTCTCAGACCGCCAGGCTGGACCAGCAGCCAGGTAGACCATGGTGACTGTGGGGGAGCTACAGACAGCCATGGCTCAGGTGGATGTTCTGTTCAGAGGAAAGCAGGAACTGTCTGTGGTTTCCTTCACCGCCTACTACCCTGATCTAGAATGTGGTTCTGATCTGTGGGCGGGGCCAGACGGTCTGTAGGGCTGGATCTGACCGCTTCCTCTGACCTACTTCATCAGTAGTGACTGAACCACCAAAACCTTCCCGCGTTCAGCAGGAAACCCCCCATGTGGCTCAGAGACCAAAGACTGATCATGAAATCTGACAGGAACCGTGCTGAGGAAGGAACGCCGTGATGGGGAAGGAACGCCGTGATGGGGAAGGGACGCCGTGATGGGGAAGGGACGCCGTGATGGGGAAGGGACGCCGTGCCGGGGAAGGGACGCCGTGATGGGGAAGGGACGCTGTGCCGGGGAAGGGACGCCGTGATGGGGAAGGGACGCCGTGCCAGGGAAGGAAGGCCGTGATGGGGAAGGGACGCCGTGATGGGGAAGGGACGCCGTGATGGGGAAGGGACGCCGTGATGGGGAAGGAAGGCCGTGCCGGGGAAGGGACGCCGTGCCGGGGAAGGGACGCCGTGATGGGGAAGGAAGGCCGGGGAAGGGACGGCGTGCTGAGGGCAGCAGATAGAACCGCTGCTGGGGGGGCTGCAGCGCTGCGATCTTGCTGATGAATCTTTAACCAGGAACAGGCAGAGCAGCCATCTTTTATTGATGCCTCTGAAGGGGAAGAATCACTGGAACCTTCCGCCATCCAGACCCACACAGCTGGACCAGATGCTGCTGCACTTCAGAGACGTTCTGGCGCTCGCTGGTCTTTCCTGGCGCCCTGGAGCCTTTTGGCAGCAATGGAACCTCTCTCCTTGAAGTCCTAGATGATGTCATAGATTGCTGAGGTGCAATCTCTCTAGCTGCCATTCTCTTTCCTGTTCGGCCATCTTTGTGCAGTGCAATGATGACCGTTTCTTTAGAGATAACCATGGTTCACAGCAGAGAACCAATGATGCCGAGCAGCAGCCTCTGTTGCATCATTCTGACTGAATCCTGACAGATTGATCTGCAGCCCTGTCCTCATCACCACCCACACCTGTTAATGGACCAATCCCTGAAGCCATGGTGTCCTCATCACCACCCACACCTGTTCATGGACCAATCACTGAAACCATGGTGTCCTCATCACCCCCCACACCTGTTAATGGACCAATCACTGAAGCCATGGTGTCCTCATCACCACCCACACCTGTTCATGGACCAATCACTGAAACCATGGTGTCCTCATCACCCCCCACACCTGTTAATGGACCAATCACTGAAGCCATGGTGTCCTCATCACCACCCACACCTGTTCATGGACCAATCACTGAAACCATGGTGTCCTCATCACCCCCCACACCTGTTAATGGACCAATCACTGAAGCCATGGTGTCCTCATCACCACCCACACCTGTTAATGGACCAATCCCTGAAACCATGGTGTCCTCATCACCACCCACACCTGTTAATGGACCAATCCCTGAAACCATGGTGTCCTCATCACCCCCCACACCTGTTAATGGACCAATCACTGAAGCCATGGTGTCCTCATCACCACCCACACCTGTTAATGGACCAATCCCTGAAGCCATGGTGTCCTCATCACCACCCACACCTGTTCATGGACCAATCACTGAAACCATGGTGTCCTCATCACCCCCCACACCTGTTAATGGACCAATCACTGAAGCCATGGTGTCCTCATCACCACCCACACCTGTTAATGGACCAATCACTGAAACCATGGTGTCCTCATCACCACCCACACCTGTTAATGGACCAATCCCTGAAACCATGGTGTCCTCATCACCACCCACACCTGTTAATGGACCAATCCCTGAAGCCATGGTGTCCTCATCACCACCCACACCTGTTCATGGACCAATCACTGAAACCATGGTGTCCTCATCACCCCCCACACCTGTTAATGGACCAATCACTGAAGCCATGGTGTCCTCATCACCACCCACACCTGTTCATGGACCAATCACTGAAACCATGGTGTCCTCATCACCCCCCACACCTGTTAATGGACCAATCACTGAAGCCATGGTGTCCTCATCACCACCCACACCTGTTCATGGACCAATCACTGAAACCATGGTGTCCTCATCACCCCCCACACCTGTTAATGGACCAATCACTGAAGCCATGGTGTCCTCATCACCACCCACACCTGTTCATGGACCAATCACTGAAACCATGGTGTCCTCATCACCCCCCACACCTGTTAATGGACCAATCACTGAAGCCATGGTGTCCTCATCACCACCCACACCTGTTAATGGACCAATCCCTGAAACCATGGTGTCCTCATCACCCCCCACACCTGTTAATGGACCAATCACTGAAGCCATGGTGTCCTCATCACCACCCACACCTGTTAATGGACCAATCCCTGAAACCATGGTGTCCTCATCACCCCCCACACCTGTTAATGGACCAATCACTGAAGCCATGGTGTCCTCATCACCACCCACACCTGTTAATGGACCAATCACTGAAGCCATGGTGTCCTCATCACCACCCACACCTGTTAATGGACCAATCACTGAAGCCATGGTGTCCTCATCACCACCCACACCTGTTAATGGACCAATCCCTGAAACCATGGTGTCCTCATCACCCCCCCACACCTGTTAATGGACCAATCACTGAAGCCATGGTGTCCTCATCACCCCCCACACCTGTTAATGGACCAATCACTGAAGCCATGGTGTCCTCATCACCCCCCACACCTGTTAATGGACCAATCACTGAAGCCATGGTGTCCTCATCACCACCCACACCTGTTAATGGACCAATCCCTGAAACCATGGTGTCCTCATCACCACCCACACCTGTTAATGGACCAATCCCTGAAACCATGGTGTCCTCATCACCACCCACACCTGTTAATGGACCAATCACTGAAGCCATGGTGTCCTCATCACCCCCCACACCTGTTAATGGACCAATCACTGAAGCCATGGTGTCCTCATCACCACCCACACCTGTTAATGGACCAATCACTGAAGCCATGGTGTCCTCATCACCACCCACACCTGTTAATGGACCAATCCCTGAAGCCATGGTGTCCTCATCACCACCCACACCTGTTAATGGACCAATCCCTGAAACCATGGTGTCCTCATCACCACCCACACCTGTTAATGGACCAATCCCTGAAACCATGGTGTCCTCATCACCACCCACACCTGTTAATGGACCAATCCCTGAAGCCATGGTGTCCTCATCACCACCCACACCTGTTAATGGACCAATCCCTGAAACCATGGTGTCCTCATCACCACCCACACCTGTTAATGGACCAATCACTGAAGCCATGGTGTCCTCATCACCACCCACACCTGTTAATGGACCAATCCCTGAAACCATGGTGTCCTCATCACCCCCCACACCTGTTAATGGACCAATCACTGAAGCCATGGTGTCCTCATCACCACCCACACCTGTTAATGGACCAATCACTGAAGCCATGGTGTCCTCATCACCACCCACACCTGTTAATGGACCAATCCCTGAAACCATGGTGTCCTCATCACCCCCCACACCTGTTAATGGACCAATCACTGAAGCCATGGTGTCCTCATCACCCCCCACACCTGTTAATGGACCAATCACTGAAGCCATGGTGTCCTCATCACCCCCCACACCTGTTAATGGACCAATCACTGAAGCCATGGTGTCCTCATCACCACCCACACCTGTTAATGGACCAATCCCTGAAACCATGGTGTCCTCATCACCACCCACACCTGTTAATGGACCAATCCCTGAAACCATGGTGTCCTCATCACCACCCACACCTGTTAATGGACCAATCACTGAAGCCATGGTGTCCTCATCACCCCCCACACCTGTTAATGGACCAATCACTGAAGCCATGGTGTCCTCATCACCACCCACACCTGTTAATGGACCAATCACTGAAGCCATGGTGTCCTCATCACCACCCACACCTGTTAATGGACCAATCCCTGAAGCCATGGTGTCCTCATCACCACCCACACCTGTTAATGGACCAATCCCTGAAACCATGGTGTCCTCATCACCACCCACACCTGTTAATGGACCAATCCCTGAAACCATGGTGTCCTCATCACCACCCACACCTGTTAATGGACCAATCCCTGAAGCCATGGTGTCCTCATCACCACCCACACCTGTTAATGGACCAATCCCTGAAACCATGGTGTCCTCATCACCACCCACACCTGTTAATGGACCAATCACTGAAGCCATGGTGTCCTCATCACCACCCACACCTGTTAATGGACCAATCACTGAAGCCATGGTGTCCTCATCACCCCCCACACCTGTTAATGGACCAATCACTGAAGCCATGGTGTCCTCATCACCACCCACACCTGTTAATGGACCAATCCCTGAAGCCATGGTGTCCTCATCACCACCCACACCTGTTAATGGACCAATCCCTGAAACCATGGTGTCCTCATCACCACCCACACCTGTTAATGGACCAATCCCTGAAACCATGGTGTCCTCATCACCCCCCACACCTGTTAATGGACCAATCACTGAAGCCATGGTGTCCTCATCACCCCCCACACCTGTTAATGGACCAATCACTGAAGCCATGGTGTCCTCATCACCACCCACACCTGTTAATGGACCAATCCCTGAAACCATGGTGTCCTCATCACCACCCACACCTGTTAATGGACCAATCCCTGAAACCATGGTGTCCTCATCACCACCCACACCTGTTAATGGACCAATCACTGAAGCCATGGTGTCCTCATCACCCCCCACACCTGTTAATGGACCAATCACTGAAGCCATGGTGTCCTCATCACCACCCACACCTGTTAATGGACCAATCACTGAAGCCATGGTGTCCTCATCACCACCCACACCTGTTAATGGACCAATCCCTGAAGCCATGGTGTCCTCATCACCACCCACACCTGTTAATGGACCAATCCCTGAAACCATGGTGTCCTCATCACCACCCACACCTGTTAATGGACCAATCCCTGAAACCATGGTGTCCTCATCACCACCCACACCTGTTAATGGACCAATCCCTGAAGCCATGGTGTCCTCATCACCACCCACACCTGTTAATGGACCAATCCCTGAAACCATGGTGTCCTCATCACCACCCACACCTGTTAATGGACCAATCCCTGAAACCATGGTGTCCTCATCACCCCCCACACCTGTTAATGGACCAATCACTGAAGCCATGGTGTCCTCATCACCCCCCACACCTGTTAATGGACCAATCACTGAAGCCATGGTGTCCTCATCACCACCCACACCTGTTAATGGACCAATCCCTGAAACCATGGTGTCCTCATCACCACCCACACCTGTTAATGGACCAATCCCTGAAACCATGGTGTCCTCATCACCACCCACACCTGTTAATGGACCAATCACTGAAGCCATGGTGTCCTCATCACCCCCCACACCTGTTAATGGACCAATCACTGAAGCCATGGTGTCCTCATCACCACCCACACCTGTTAATGGACCAATCACTGAAGCCATGGTGTCCTCATCACCACCCACACCTGTTAATGGACCAATCCCTGAAGCCATGGTGTCCTCATCACCACCCACACCTGTTAATGGACCAATCCCTGAAACCATGGTGTCCTCATCACCACCCACACCTGTTAATGGACCAATCCCTGAAACCATGGTGTCCTCATCACCACCCACACCTGTTAATGGACCAATCCCTGAAACCATGGTGTCCTCATCACCACCCACACCTGTTAATGGACCAATCCCTGAAGCCATGGTGTCCTCATCACCACCCACACCTGTTAATGGACCAATCACTGAAGCCATGGTGTCCTCATCACCACCCACACCTGTTAATGGACCAATCCCTGAAACCATGGTGTCCTCATCACCACCCACACCTGTTAATGGACCAATCCCTGAAACCATGGTGTCCTCATCACCACCCACACCTGTTAATGGACCAATCCCTGAAACCATGGTGTCCTCATCACCACCCACACCTGTTAATGGACCAATCACTGAAGCCATGGTGTCCTCATCACCACCCACACCTGTTAATGGACCAATCACTGAAGCCATGGTGTCCTCATCACCCCCCACACCTGTTAATGGACCAATCACTGAAGCCATGGTGTCCTCATCACCACCCACACCTGTTAATGGACCAATCCCTGAAACCATGGTGTCCTCGTCACCCCCCACACCTGTTAATGGACCAATCACTGAAGCCATGGTGTCCTCGTCACCACCCACACCTGTTAATGGACCAATCCCTGAAGCCATGGTGTCCTCATCACCACCCACACCTGTTAATGGACCAATCCCTGAAACCATGGTGTCCTCATCACCACCCACACCTGTTAATGGACCAATCCCTGAAACCATGGTGTCCTCATCACCACCCACACCTGTTAATGGACCAATCCCTGAAGCCATGGTGTCCTCATCACCACCCACACCTGTTAATGGACCAATCCCTGAAACCATGGTGTCCTCATCACCACCCACACCTGTTAATGGACCAATCCCTGAAACCATGGTGTCCTCATCACCACCCACACCTGTTAATGGACCAATCCCTGAAACCATGGTGTCCTCATCACCACCCACACCTGTTAATGGACCAATCCCTGAAGCCATGGTGTCCTCATCACCACCCACACCTGTTAATGGACCAATCACTGAAGCCATGGTGTCCTCATCACCACCCACACCTGTTAATGGACCAATCCCTGAAGCCATGGTAGCTGCTCCTTTAAGGCAGCGCTGCTATGACGTTAAAATGTGTTTTGGGGATAAAGTTCATTTTCTAGACAACTATTGACTTTGCAATTAATTGCTGCTACGCTGATCACTCTTTAGAACATTCTGGAGTTTATGCAGATTACTGTTATAAAAACTGAAGCAGTAGACTTTGGAAATATTAACATTTGAATCATTCTCAAAACTTTTGGCCATGACTGTCCATCTACATACTCTACATCTACAAGCTCTACATCTGCAGTGGAGCAGCAGCTCCCCCTGGTGGAGCAGGCTGGTAATCTCCCTGCTGTAATCTGGGCATCCACTGTGGCATAATCTCAGCTCTACTGGCAGATGATTAAAAGTTCACTGTTAGGGCGGCCATTTTTATAGCAGCAAACAGGAGGACATGATGCTGCACATCAGGAAATGACTACGGTGTAGAGAAACATCTGGTAAACCCTCATTTCTAGAACACTTTGAGGGGCTTAAGGAGGAAGCTTCTGCAGCTGAATAGGAAATATTAATGAAAAGTTAAAGAGTATTGGTTCCCAGTAGGAAACAATTAATCGATTATTGAAATAATCTTCAACTATTCGTTAACTGGATTATAGAGACGCCTTCAGCTGACAGAGCGCCCCACTGAGAGCAGGAATTATACCAAGGCTGTAGAAACATTAGAGCATTTCAGATTAAAAATAACTTTTCCATCTGTCAATCTGCTCTATAATCCAGAACTCCTAAAAAGGAAAAGTTTCACCTGCTTTCATTTAGTAAGAAAAATCTTTAAGGAACCTTTGGTTTCCTTCCTTCCTTCCTGCCTTCCTTCCTTCCTTCAGGAAACCAACATAAAGCTAGAAGCAGATCAGCAGCTGTGACCTTTGACCCTGAGGAGAACCGCCACGTTTCAAATCAGTCATTTGAAAAAAATGTCTAATTGCAGATTTTAGGTTGAATTACTAAAGAGGAATTGTAAATTGTATTTATTAATCAGTTATTAAATTCTGGAATTGAAAAATATATTTTCTAATTCTATTTTTAAAATCTAAATTAATCTGATTATAAAAACTTTTACTTAGTCAAACATTTAAAAAGTTTTTCTTTATTTCTTTTTCTGTTGCTTTGATCTTTTCTGTGACAGCAAACTGGAAACCAGTTAAACCAATCCCAGCTGTAACCTGCTCCCTGATTGGTCAGCCAATCAGAGCGTTGAACTGGTTTCCAGTTATCCCAGCAGCCTTAGCAGGTCCAGCAGTTCTGGTTCTGGTCCACTTTGGGTTTTGGCAGAGCAGCATTGAAACCCATGAAGAAGAAGCAGCTCAGAAAGCTGCAGCGACCCAAAGGTCACATGATCCTCAGAGCTGTAGATCTGCAGCAGATAGAACCTCCTGAACAGATTTACAGACAGGAAGAACCACCGGGGGCCAGGGGCCCAACGTCCTGATATATGTATACTAGTTTAGTTTCAGTAGCCGGTCCCACTAGGGAGTAGCAATATGGCGGCTGGTGGCTTCACTTCAGCCAATCAAATGTTCTGATCCATTTAGTTCTATAGATTCTGTATCAAGTCCAAACGGTTCTGCAGCTCTGAGTGAATCAGTGATGTATAGAACTAGAGCACCCTGAATGTATCCGTCAGGAAACATAGATAGACATACATAGAACCTGTCCTACAGTGATTCTAAGCAGGAACCTCCTGATATAAGAACATCTGGAACATCTGGAGCAGCTGGTCTCCTCAATGAAGCAGCAGACGGAGACCTTCAAAGGTTTTATTACCAAGATGATCATCAGATAAAAACAGAAATTCATTTACAGAGAAGAACCTCCAGGTTCTGATGGAGTTTAGATGGTTCTCCATCCGGTTGTTCCTTCAGGTTCCCCTTCAGGTTCTCCATCAGGTTCTCCATCCGGTTCTTCCTTCAGGTTCTCCTTCAGGTTCTCCTTCAGGTTCCCCATCAGGTTCTCCATCAGGTTCTCCATCAGGTTCCCCTTCAGGTTCTCCATCCGGTTGTTCCTTCAGGTTCCCCTTCAGGTTCTCCTTCAGGTTCTCCATCCGGTTCTTCCTTCAGGTTCTCCTTCAGGTTCTCCTTCAGGTTCCCCATCAGGTTCTCCATCAGGTTCTCCATCAGGTTCCCCATCAGGTTCCCCTTCAGGTTCTCCATCCGGTTGTTCCTTCAGGTTCCCCTTCAGGTTCTCCATCAGGTTCTCCATCCGGTTCTTCCTTCAGGTTCTCCTTCAGGTTCTCCTTCAGGTTCCCCATCAGGTTCTCCATCAGGTTCTCCATCAGGTTCCCCTTCAGGTTCTCCATCCGGTTGTTCCTTCAGGTTCCCCTTCAGGTTCTCCTTCAGGTTCTCCATCCGGTTCTTCCTTCAGGTTCTCCTTCAGGTTCTCCTTCAGGTTCCCCATCAGGTTCTCCATCAGGTTCTCCATCAGGTTCCCCATCAGGTTCCCCTTCAGGTTCTCCATCCGGTTGTTCCTTCAGGTTCCCCTTCAGGTTCTCCATCAGGTTCTCCATCCGGTTCTTCCTTCAGGTTCTCCTTCAGGTTCTCCTTCAGGTTCCCCATCAGGTTCTCCATCAGGTTCTCCATCAGGTTCCCCTTCAGGTTCTCCATCCGGTTGTTCCTTCAGGTTCCCCTTCAGGTTCTCCATCAGGTTCTCCATCCGGTTCTTCCTTCAGGTTCTCCTTCAGGTTCTCCTTCAGGTTCCCCATCAGGTTCTCCATCAGGTTCCCCATCAGGTTCTCCATCAGGTTCCCCTTCAGGTTCTCCATCCGGTTGTTCCTTCAGGTTCCCCTTCAGGTTCTCCATCAGGTTCTCCATCCGGTTCTTCCTTCAGGTTCTCCTTCAGGTTCTCCTTCAGGTTCCCCATCAGGTTCTCCATCAGGTTCTCCATCAGGTTCCCCTTCAGGTTCTCCATCCGGTTGTTCCTTCAGGTTCCCCTTCAGGTTCTCCATCAGGTTCTCCATCCGGTTCTTCCTTCAGGTTCTCCTTCAGGTTCTCCTTCAGGTTCCCCATCAGGTTCTCCATCAGGTTCCCCATCAGGTTCCCCTTCAGGTTCTCCATCCGGTTGTTCCTTCAGGTTCCCCTTCAGGTTCTCCATCAGGTTCTCCATCCGGTTCTTCCTTCAGGTTCTCCTTCAGGTTCTCCTTCAGGTTCCCCATCAGGTTCTCCATCAGGTTCTCCATCAGGTTCCCCTTCAGGTTCTCCATCCGGTTGTTCCTTCAGGTTCCCCTTCAGGTTCTCCATCAGGTTCTCCATCCGGTTCTTCCTTCAGGTTCTCCTTCAGGTTCCCCATCAGGTTCTCCATCAGGTTCCCCATCAGGTTCTCCATCAGGTTCCCCTTCAGGTTCTCCATCCGGTTGTTCCTTCAGGTTCCCCTTCAGGTTCTCCATCAGGTTCTCCATCCGGTTCTTCCTTCAGGTTCTCCTTCAGGTTCTCCTTCAGGTTCCCCATCAGGTTCTCCATCAGGTTCTCCATCAGGTTCCCCTTCAGGTTCTCCATCCGGTTGTTCCTTCAGGTTCCCCTTCAGGTTCTCCATCAGGTTCTCCATCCGGTTCTTCCTTCAGGTTCTCCTTCAGGTTCTCCTTCAGGTTCCCCATCAGGTTCTCCATCAGGTTCCCCATCAGGTTCTCCATCAGGTTCCCCTTCAGGTTCTCCATCCGGTTGTTCCTTCAGGTTCCCCTTCAGGTTCTCCATCAGGTTCTCCATCCGGTTCTTCCTTCAGGTTCTCCTTCAGGTTCTCCTTCAGGTTCCCCATCAGGTTCTCCATCAGGTTCTCCATCAGGTTCTCCATCAGGTTCCCCTTCAGGTTCCCCATCAGGTTCTCCGTCAGGTTCCCCTTCAGGTTCCCCATCAGGTTCTCCGTCAGGTTCCCCTTCAGGTTCCCCATCAGGTTCTCCATCAGGTTCTCCATCAGGTTCCCCTTCAGGTTCCCCATCAGGTTCTCCATCAGGTTCCCCTTCAGGTTCTCCATCAGGTTCCCCATCAGGTTCTCCATCAGGTTCTCCATCAGGTTCCCCTTCAGGTTCCCCATCAGGTTCTCCGTCAGGTTCCCCTTCAGGTTCTCCATCAGGTTCCCCATCAGGTTCTCCATCAGGTTCCCCTTCAGGTTCTCCATCAGGTTCCCCATCAGGTTCTCCATCAGGTTCCCCATCAGGTTCTCCATCAGGTTCCCCTTCAGGTTCCCCATCAGGTTCTCCATCAGGTTCCCCTTCAGGTTCTCCATCAGGTTCCCCTTCAGGTTCCCCATCAGGTTCCCCTTCAGGTTCCCCATCAGGTTCTCCATCAGGTTCCCCATCAGGTTCCCCATCAGGTTCTCCATCAGGTTCCCCATCAGGTTCTCCATCAGGTTCTCCATCAGGTTCCCCATCAGGTTCCCCATCAGGTTCCCCATCAGGTTCTCCATCAGGTTCCCCATCAGGTTCTCCATCAGGTTCCCCTTCAGGTTCCCCATCAGGTTCCCCATCAGGTTCTCCGTCAGGTTCCCCTTCAGGTTCCCCGTCAGGTTCTCCGTCAGGTTCCCCTTCAGGTTCTCCATCAGGTTCCCCATCAGGTTCTCCATCAGGTTCCCCTTCAGGTTCCCCATCAGGTTCCCCATCAGGTTCTCCATCAGGTTCCCCTTCAGGTTCTCCATCAGGTTCTCCATCAGGTTCCCCTTCAGGTTCTCCATCAGGTTCCCCTTCAGGTTCTCCTTCAGGTTCTCCATCAGGTTCCCCTTCAGGTTCTCCATCAGGTTCCCCATCAGGTTCTCCTTCAGGTTCCCCTTCAGGTTCTCCTTCAGGTTCTCCATCAGGTTCCCCTTCAGGTTCTCCTTCAGGTTTTCCATCAGGTTCCCCTTCAGGTTCTCCACCAGGTTCCCCATCAGGTTCTCCTTCAGGTTCTCCATCAGGTTCCCCTTCAGGTTCTCCTTCAGGTTCTCCATCAGGTTCCCCTTCAGGTTCTCCATCAGGTTCCCCATCAGGTTCTCCTTCAGGTTCCCCTTCAGGTTTTCCATCAGGTTCTCCTTCAGGTTCTCCATCAGGTTCCCCTTCAGGTTCTCCTTCAGGTTCTCCATCAGGTTCCCCTTCAGGTTCCCCTTCAGGTTCCCCATCAGGTTCCCCATCAGGTTCTCCATCAGGTTCCCCTTCAGGTTCTCCACCAGGTTCCCCATCAGGTTCTCCTTCAGGTTCTCCATCAGGTTCCCCTTCAGGTTCTCCTTCAGGTTCTCCATCAGGTTCCCCTTCAGGTTCTCCATCAGGTTCCCCATCAGGTTCTCCTTCAGGTTCCCCTTCAGGTTTTCCATCAGGTTCTCCATCAGGTTCTCCTTCAGGTTCTCCATCAGGTTCCCCTTCAGGTTCTCCATCAGGTTCCCCATCAGGTTCTCCTTCAGGTTCCCCTTCAGGTTCTCCATCAGGTTCTCCTTCAGGTTCTCCTTCAGGTTCCCCTTCAGGTTCTCCATCAGGTTCTCCATCAGGTTCTCCTTCAGGTTCTCCATCTGGTTCAAAGTGTTAACAAATATTTGGATCAGAACCAGGAGTGAAACCAGAACCCTGCCCGTCTAACATGGAACCCAAACAGAACCGGTTAGATGAAGTCCTCCAGAACAGACAGTTCTGGTCCGGTTCAGCCCAGCCTGTGGTGCCGTCAGCATCTTTGCATAGTTTAAGGTTTGCAGCATTAGAAGAAGCTGATAGAGAGAAATGAAGGGATGAACAGAACCCCAGAACCGGGTCAGAACCGGGTCAAGGTGAAGAACCAGCCAGCAGCAGAGTCCAAACCATCAGGAGGAACCATCAGCGTCCTGTCGGGTTCAGATGGAGGAGAACGGACTCACAGGTACGACAGTTAGCTCTTTAGCTTCTCAGCCTTAGCATCTTAGCGTTTGCTCTTTGGTTTCAGCTTTTTGGCTGTAGCCTGTTAGCTTCTTAGCTTTAAGCTCCAAAAGCTGCTCTGGTCCAGCTGGAAGCTCCTGTTCCTGGTAGCTAGCTAATGTTCTAGAAGCTAGCTTCTGTTTCTAGTAGCTAGCTCAGGTTAGCTTTTAGCTTCTTAGATTTTAGCTCCAAAAGCTGCTCTGGTCCAGCTGGAGGAGCTTAAGGAAGGAGCCCGATGCTACAGTTAAGGACACTTGGTTAGAATCGTTGCCATGACAACCAGAGGAAGAACCTGGAGGTTCTGGTCCAATAAATTACAATTTAATTTCTTTGACATAAACAAAGGAAGTAACTTTTCCTGACATCATCAGGTCCTGCAGCTAACCGGCTAGCTTTCAGGGATAACCAGACCGTCCCAGAACCTTCCAGCTTTCCTGGCAGTAGCTAAGGAGTGGATGCTAGCTCTGTTAGCTGATGAGCTAAGGAGTGGATGCTAGCTCTGTTAGCTGATGAGCTAAGGAGTGGATGCTAGGTCTGTTAGCTGATGAGCTAAGGAGTGGATGCTAGCTTTGTTAGCTGATGAGCTAAGAAGTGGATGCTAGCTCTGTTAGCTGATGAGCTAAGAAGTATATGCTAGCTTTGTGAGCTAAGAAGTGTATGCTAGCCCTGTTAGCTGATGAGCTAAGGAGTGGATGCTAGCTTTGTTACCTGATGAACTAAGGAGTGGATGCTAGCTCTGTTAGCTGATGAGCTAAAGAGTGGATGCTGGCTTTGTTATCTGATGAGCTGAGAAGTGGATACTAGCTCTTTTAACTGATGAGCTAAGGAGTGGATGCTAGCTTTGTTAGCTGATGAGCTAAGGAGTGGTGGCTAGCGATGTTAGCTGAGGAGCTAAGGAGTGGCTGCCAGCTCTGTTAGCTGAGGAGCTAAGAGTGCCTGCATGCTGTTGTCAGTTTCTGCAGCCGATCTCCTCCTTGTAGCGGTTTGTTAGCGTGTTAGCTTTCAGCGTTAGCTTGGACAGCACTGCGTGGAGTCCGTTCAGATGGAAATGGAACTGCTTCTCCAGGTCGTCGCCCTCGGCCTCCGCTGGCTGCACCTCCTCCACCTTGTCCCGGTTCTCCACCTTTTCCCGGTTCTCCACACTGTCCCGGTTCTCCACACTGTCCCGGTTCTCCACCTTTTCCCGGTTCTCCACACTGTCCCGGTCCTCCCTAGGGCGCCCGTCCCCCTGCAGGACGCCCCACTCCATGTCGTTCCTGATGGACTTCAGCAGGACGTAGGAGCTGTACATGTCCCCGTCCTGGAAGTAGCCGTTAGCCTGCGGCGCCCTGAGCTCCTCGCCGTGGTCCAGCGGGACGTCCCTCAGCAGGCTGGGCACCATGACGGTCTGGTCCATGTTGTTGACGGCGCCGATGAAGCGGCTCATGGCGTTGAACAGGGAGTTCTGGTTGATGGAGTCCGGCGTCTGCATCATGGAGGACAGCTGGCCTCCAGGAGCAGAATTAGCCGCTAATGACGCTAATGCTCTTTGGAGGATTAGCGCCGATTAGCCTGATCCAGGGTCTGATCAGAACCGGTCCTGGGTCCAATCAGAACCGGGTCCTGGGTCCAATGAGAACCGGGTCCAGGGTCAAATCAGAACTGGGTTCTGGGTCCACTCAGAACCGGGTCCTGGGTCCAATCAAAACCGGGTCCTGGGTCCGATCAGAACCGGGTCCAGGGTCCGATCACAACCGGGTCCTGGGTCCAATGAGAACTGGGTCCTGGGCCCAATCAGAACCCTCCTGGGTCCAATCAGAACCGGTCCTGGACGCTCCAGCGGGTCCGGCCCAGGAAGCAGGTCTCCACCTGGAAGAAGCAGAGAAAAGTTTGGGGAAAAGGTCCGATCCAGGATGGTACCGCCCAGCAGACTGGACCCAGAACCAAACATCTGGAACCAGCTGTTAAACCTTAGGTTCGGCCCACTACAGTGAGCGGAACCGGTCGGAACCGGAAGCTCCTTTAATGGCAGAAAGGTGACGACATACAGGAACTGTCCGACAATGGAACCAGCATCTCCTGCTGTGTTTTTAGGGCGAACTAAGCAGAACAGCACAGAAGTTCGGCAGAACCTCCCGGTCTGATCCACCGAACCTAACACGGATTAATGGGTCAGAACCAGCAGGTCAGAACCAGCCGGTCAGAACCAGCGGCTCAGAACCAGGCGGTCTCACCTCCGCCCCAGGCGGCGCTAATTCCGGGTCCCGCTATCCGGACCGGTTCCGCCCCTCTAGCCGAACCCTCCCCGCTGGAACCGAACCGAACTCTTACCGGAAGCTGGGTCGGATGGTGTTCCGGGTTCTGGTGGTTCGGCGGTCCGAGATCCGAGGAGTCCAGAGAGGTGAGCAGCGGAGCAGCGGTGTGGGAGGAGCTTAGAGGCTCAGGAAGCAGGAGCCTCAGCCAATCACAGGGAGGCATGCTGCAGCCAGCCAATCAGAGGCGGCATGACGTCAGATGGAAAATAACTAATGAATTAGTTTTTATCTGATTCATTCATTTAAACATTTATATTTTATTAATGTTTATGATTGATGTTTGCTCTGATTGGTTCTCAGAGATTTATGACGTGTTTCACACTTTATCAGCTGCTAGACACAAAATGGAGGGAATTTGCTCCCTCAAAAAATGTCCCTCAGTCAGCTGTCCATCCATCTGTCCCTCAGGTTTCCCTTAGACTGTCTGTCCCTCAGTCAGTCTGTCCCTCAGTCAGTCCCTCAGTCAGTCTGTCTGTCGGTCATTGGGCCACATTCAGCCCTCCACCAGATGTTTTCATGTGTTAGTATAGAATACATTTATTCTAAACTTCAGTTGTTGAGTTTTAATATTCATAAATATTCTTTTTTTTGTTCATTTATTTTCTTTTACATTAAAAAACGAATGTTTACATGTAGAAAATGTGAAGCAGATGTTTTCTCATTTACCAGATGTTCTTCTATCTCTGTCTCCATGGTTTGGGTTCTCTGAGGTGTTAGTCTCTGTTATCCAGCTGTGGTCTGTAGTTCTATCAACCAGATGTTCTAACTGGAACCTCCAGATGTTCTAACTGGAACCTCCAGGTGTTCTAACGGGAACATCCAGGTGTTCTAACGGGAACCTCCAGGTGTTCTAACGGGAACATCCGGGTGTTCTAACTGGAACCTCCAGGTGTTCTAACGGGAACATCCAGGTGTTCTAACGGGAACATCCAGGTGTTCTAACGGGAACCTCCAGGTGTTCTAACGGGAACATCCAGGTGTTCTAACGGGAACCTCCAGGTGTTCTAACGGGAACATCCAGGTGTTCTAACTGGAACCTCCAGGTGTTCTAACGGGAACATCCAGATGTTCTAACTGGAACCTCCAGGTGTTCTAACGGGAACATCCAGGTGTTCTAACTGGAACCTCCAGGTGTTCTAACGGGAACATCCAGGTGTTCTAACTGGAACCTCCAGGTGTTCTAACGGGAACATCCAGATGTTCTAACTGGAACCTCCAGGTGTTCGAACGGGAACATCCAGATGTTCTAACTGGAACCTCCAGGTGTTCTAACGGGAACATCCAGATGTTCTAACTGGAACCTCCAGGTGTTCTAACGGGAACATCCAGGTGTTCTAACTGGAACCTCCAGGTGTTCTAACGGGAACATCCAGGTGTTCTAACTGGAACCTCCAGGTGTTCTAACGGGAACATCCAGATGTTCTAACTGGAACCTCCAGGTGTTCTAACGGGAACATCCAGGTGTTCTAACTGGAACCTCCAGGTGTTCTAACGGGAACATCCAGGTGTTCTAACTGGAACCTCCAGGTGTTCTAACGGGAACATCCAGATGTTCTAACTGGAACCTCCAGGTGTTCGAACGGGAACATCCAGATGTTCTAACTGGAACCTCCAGGTGTTCTAACGGGAACATCCAGATGTTCTAACTGGAACCTCCAGGTGTTCGAACGGGAACATCCAGGTGTTCTAACGGGAACATCCAGATGTTCTAACTGGAACCTCCAGGTGTTCGAACGGGAACATCCAGGTGTTCTAACTGGAACCTCCAGGTGTTCTAACGGGAACATCCAGGTGTTCTAACTGGAACCTCCAGGTGTTCTAACGGGAACATCCAGGTGTTCTAACTGGAACCTCCAGGTGTTCGAACGGGAACATCCAGATGTTCTAACTGGAACCTCCAGGTGTTCTAACGGGAACATCCAGATGTTCTAACTGGAACCTCCAGGTGTTCGAACGGGAACATCCGGGTGTTCTAACTGGAACCTCCAGGTGTTCTAACGGGAACATCCAGGTGTTCTAACTGGAACCTCCAGGTGTTCTAACGGGAACATCCAGGTGTTCTAACTGGAACCTCCAGGTGTTCTAACGGGAACATCCGGGTGTTCTAACTGGAACATCCGGGTGTTCTAACTGGAACCTCCAGGTGTTCTAACGGGAACATCCAGGTGTTCTAACGGGAACATCCAGGTGTTCTAACTGGGACATCCAGGTGTTCTAACGGGAACATCCAGGTGTTCTAACGGGAACCTCCAGGTGTTCTAACGGGAACATCCAGGTGTTCTAACAGGAACATCCGGGTGTTCTAACGGGAACATCCGGGTGTTCTAACTGGAGCATCCGGGTGTTCTAACGGGAACCTCCAGGTGTTCTAACGGGAACATCCGGGTGTTCTAACTGGAGCATCCGGGTGTTCTAACGGGAACCTCCAGGTGTTCTAACGGGAACATCCAGGTGTTCTAACTGGAACATCCGGGTGTTCTAACGGGAACATCCGGGTGTTCTAACGGGAACCTCCGGGGGTTCTAACGGGAACATCCAGGTGTTCTAACTGGAGCATCCGGGTGTTCTAACGGGAACATCCGGGTGTTCTAACGGGAACCTCCAGGTGTTCTAACGGGAACATCCAGGTGTTCTAACTGGAACATCCGGGTGTTCTAACGGGAACATCCGGGTGTTCTAACGGGAACCTCCGGGGGTTCTAACGGGAACATCCAGGTGTTCTAACTGGAACATCCGGGTGTTCTAACGGGAACATCCGGGTGTTCTAAGGGGAACATCCGGGTGTTCTAACGGGAACATCCAGGTGTTCTAACTGGAACATCCGGGTGTTCTAACGGGAACATCCGGGTGTTCTAACGGGAACATCCAGGTGTTCTAACTGGAACAATAAGATGTTCTAACTGGAAAATCTGGATGTTCTAACTGGAACCTCCAGGTGTTCTAACTGGAACATCCGGATGTTCTAACTGGAACCTCTAGTCTGATTACTTCAGTATTAAATCAGATACTTTCAGCCATTTTCCAGCTACTTTTGAATTATTTTCTTGGATGACTGCTTTCCCTCCTGCCTTAGCCTTAGTAGGCTTTTATTTTGAAGGAACCAGGTGAGCCTGGCCAGGTGAGACGCCTGATTCGTTGTGATTCATCAGCTCAGCTTCAGAAAACCTTTATTTTCTAAACACAAACATTGAAACTCTTGCAGTTTGTCCACAGTTTGAGCAGGAACACCACCAGAACTGTGGCTCCCCCTGCTGGGCACATTTAAATACTGCACTTAAAACAGAATGAATACAGGAAACAGCCAGACGGTGTTCGTTCCTGCCGGTTTCCCTGGTGACGCCCCAGTCCTCATCGGATGGGCGGAGACAGCAGGAGGTCAGACAGAGGAACCCCCCATGAGGCGGGTGAAGGACACAGCTCAGCCGTCAGACTATCTCATACTGGTTGGTGTTGATGAGGTGAGACAAGCAGCAGGCCAGAGACACTCCAACCACCTGAGACAGGAGAGCTTCATTAGGACCACCGCCTCACTAACAGACCTACCTCAGCCCCTCTGAGATGATGGGGGGGTTCAGTGCCTGGGAGAACGCCACGCCAAAGGTCACGCCTGCAATGATCCCCATGTTGCTCTCTATGAAGGACACCACCAGCTCATAGCAGCCCTGCAGAGACACGGAGACAGGTCCTCAGTCAGTCCACCTGTCCTTCTTCAGGTTGATCAGAACCTGTTGGGGGCGAGGTGGGCGCCTGACCTGTCTGTAGACCTTGCGTGGAGCCAGAGTTGCGTTCTTCAGGTCGGCACCGCTGCACTCGGTGAAGGTAGCGCAGCAGCTGGCAGGGATCCCGCTGACGGGGAAGGTCACACTGCTGAACCAGCTGGTGTAGTTATGCACTCCGCAGCATTTCAACTACGAAGAAAGACCCAGAGAGAAGATGAGAGAGCAGCGAGACGCCCGTTCTGCTTCAGACCACACATAAGTTAGTGCATCGTCTGCATATCACAGGATCAGTATGGATGCTTTTCTCCAGAAGTTTGATCTGGAGGAAAAGAAAAAGTGAAATTGAATAGGGCAGAGAAATGGACCCTGAGGGACGCCACGCTAAGGTTTTATCGCGACCTGAGGCATTTCTTTCATGTTTCATATGCAGCCGTTCAGGGTTGGAACTGGGATACTCACTGTGCGCTGGACGCCGTCCACAGCCATGCTTCTTTCATCGTATCCGTTGTACCACATCACGGCTTGAGAGAAGGAGGTTAAAAAGGTTCCTTTAATCTGTGAACAGAGCAGCGGTCCGTCAGTTCCCTGCGTTGCTGCATGGAGGCTGGGAAGGGAAGCAGAAATGGTTCCCACCTCGTGACGGAAGATGAATCCAGAGATTCCAGCGATGAGTTCAGTAATGAAGACCAGAGACAAAAACAGGGCGTACTGGGGAGAGGTCAGAGGTCAAGAATCAGTCAATGCCTGATGCCTTCAGATGGTTGGAACTGACTCGGAGGAGAGCTCCCACCAGTTTCAGCATCCAGGGGCGGCCCTTGAAGGTGGCGACGCATCCGAAGAGTCCGAACAGGATGATGGCGGCGCCGGTACCTGCGAGGGCGTAGGGAGCATTGGAGGGGCTGTTGGAGATCAGCAACATGTAGGGGCCCAACATGAACTTCCACCATAGACCCACCACCAGCAGGACCACACCTGTCACCTGAGGGGGAGGAGCCAGTGGTCAGATTGTTAGCCAATCACATCTCAGATATTCTTGGACTCAACCTGATTCCTCCATTCCAGAACCGGCTCTGTTTGGTTGTAGCTGGTTTGTCTGAAGCATCTTGCTAACCAGTTAGCATCTTAGTGCTAGCAGGTTCCCAATGGGAAATTCCATTGGGACCAAGTAGCACTAAATTGGTGACTTAGAAACGACGCTGTCAAGGAACGCTATGGACAGAGGAAACATGCAAGAGGAGGAGAGTTTAGTGTCGGAGGTCGTGGATGAGTCTCCTCCGTCATCCATTGTTTATTTAGAGGAGGAAAGCGGGGACGAAGATGTTGTGGAAGAGGACGCCAGGGAGGCAGAAGCTTGGTTTGGTGTAGAAGGCTTCCAGCCGTACATGTTTGAGGTCTGGATCTGATTTTCAACCATAATCCCCCAGATTATGGAGGATGGAGGACGACCAGAGCTGCTCTCAGAGGGTCTGCTTGTTTCTCTTTGTCTCTTAGATCCGAGCATCAGCAGACAGACGGAGTCACAGGAAGGACTGATGATTCAGCAGCTGGTGGCTGACAGCGGACGATGGCAGCAGAGTGACAAAGTAGCAAACAGATGAGAAGAGATGCAGGTAGCGACGCTCGCTGCAAACATCTCAGCAATCTGAGACCGAGGGAGGGCTGACTAAACCAGATCCTTCAGGTTTGCTCTAATGGCCACAGATCAAAACCAAAGATTCTGCCTCAAGGTTCAGAAATCATCGCCTCAGAAACACACAGTGTCTAAATGAATGTTATAATTAGCAGGGATAATGAGGGCCTTAGATCAGCTGAGATGTTTCTGGGTAGATGTCACCCGTTTCTTTGAAGGAAGCCATCGTCAGGTTTGTTTCTGCGCCTCCTGCTCCAGCCTCTCAGAGGAACCAGCAGGCGGCTGATCAGAGGTCAGTCTGTGTGGGACAGGAGATCAGCTGCGGTTCGATCTGCTCCACTTATCAAAGGAGCTTCTCTATCCATCTTCCCACCAACCGTCTCATGTGGCTTCATGGTTTTCCATCAGTGTCTCTGGAAAAATGGCCGAAAGGGTTTCAGACACCAAACCTCAGAAGAGGACAGTGGATCTATAAAGAATCAGCTCCATGTGGTCAGAACGTGGAGCCTCCAGCTGTCAGTCATGGAGATCAGCTCCAGATGACGGACAGGTCTCCATCATCTGTGCTGGACTGGATTTAAAGCTCCAACCAGAACTGGTACCAGGATCCGGGCTACATCCCAGTCCGGTCTCCATGACCTGGACTCACCGTTCTGCAGACCTGCATCTACAGGCCTCAGCAAGGTAGAGACACTTAGCCCGGATCATCAGCTAACATCTACAGAGGAACCAGGAGGCAGGTGGAGATGCTCAGGAAGGGTCTCCTTACTCGCTGATAGTCTGACATCAGCTTATAGACCGATTTAACAACCTGAACATGTCTGCTAACACCAACCACACCTGGCCGATAGGAAGGATGATAGGAATGGAGCTAACTAATAACTAACCAACTAACTACTGACTAAACCAAGGTCCCAGGTGTGTTGAACCAAAGGAACATCTAAACGTTGCCGGATGCCGGCCCTCAGGACCTGGACTAGCCTACCACTGACCTAGCTAATGACAGAACAAGCTAGCTGCAAACCAAACCACCGACCTAAGAACTTTATCAAGATGTGAATGTGAGCCGGGCCTTTGGGTTCTTCTGGGTCAGCAGTGGTTCTGGTCTTGGAACCTTCTGGATCCTGATGTCTGTTCATAACCGAGGCAGTTAGTCAGGCCTGCAGAGATCTAGATGTTCTTCTTGAGATTTTAGTTTTTTCCAGTTGATCTGATTTTAATATAAAAAATGTAAAATAGGCATCAATCCGTAGGAAATGCAAACATCCAGAAGTGGACTCAGAGTGGGACCTGAACCCAGAACCTGAGGCGGGTCACAGGAACCTGGGAGATTCCTCAGACCTCACCGCTCTTCATTATCACCTCCCTGTGAGACCAGCAGCCTCCTCCTCCTCCTCAGGACCTTCTCCTGGAGACACTTTGGTTTCCAATCAGAACCTCTGCAGGACCGGATCAGAGCTCCACCGGGTTAAAGGTCATGATCACCTACCTGCCTGTAGAAACGAGGAGTTACCTGCTGGAGGATCTGAGGAAAAACTCACTGCTTCTTCCTCTGGAGGTCCTAGAGGAGGAGGAGGAGGAGGAGGAGAAGGAGGAGGAGGAGAAGGAGGAGGAGGAGGAGGAGGAGGAGGAGGAGGAGGAGGAGGAGGAGAAGGAGGAGGAGGTTTCTCACCCAGAAGATGAAGGAGTAGAGCAGCAGCAGCATCTTCAGGAAGAAGATCACCGGCTTGGTCTCCATCCTCCTGGGAGCCATCCTCTGACTGTAACTGGAGCTCCTGCTCCTCCTTCTCTGTCTTTCTATAAGCTGAGGGGTAAAAGCTCCCCCTGCTGGGTCCGACTAGAACTGCAGCTTCTTCTGCCTTCAAGCTTTTCCTTCTTCTCCGCCTTTCAGGATCAGTTTGGTCAAAGTGAGGCTGGTTCTGGATCCAAGCTGCTGGAGGTGGGAGTTTTCTGAGGGGTGTGGCTGCTGTGGACGGGGTGTGTGTGTGTGTGTGTGTGTGTGTGTGTGGGGGGGGGGGGGGGGGGGGGGGTTGCTGGTCCCATGGCTGAGCCTTCAGGCAGACTGAAAACCACCAACAAACCCAACAGTCCACATGACCCGCTGGAGGTTCACACCAGAATCAGAATCTGCTCTGATGATCCGTTGGTTCAGAGGTTCTGTAGAGAAACCGGACCTTTGGGACCGGTTTCTCTACAGAACCAGGCTGGTTCTGATGGATCCAGCAAAGCTGCTTGGATCTGTGGGTGGAACCACGGTTCTGTTTAACCCTCAGGGGTCCTGTTTGAGGAGCGGGCCCACAGCCTGATGCTGCCACCGCCATGCCTCCCAGCTGTTGGTCTGTTCAGGAACAGGTTCTTCTCCTGCTGCTCCAGCAGAACCAACAACTCTATTCAGTTTATTTCTATAGCTCCAATTCACATCATGTCATCTCAGGTCACTTTATAGATCCACATCATCCAGATCATCCAGTCAGATTGATTCAAAGTTTTCTATCTAAGGAAAACCAGCTGATTGCATCGACTCATTGACTCTTCAGCAATCCCTCACACTAAGCATGCTTGTAGCGACAGTGGAGAGGAAAAACTCCCTTTGAACAGGAAGAAACCTCCAGCAGAACCAGGCTCAGTGTGAGCGGCCATCTGCTGAGGCCCACTGGGGTTCAAGGAGACAGAAGCAGACATAGAAAAAGAAGCATAGATACAAAAGGCAACTGTAAAAGGTCCAGGCAGATTTAAAAAGGAAAGTTTTAAGCCTAGCCTAAAAGTAGACAGGGTGTCTGCCTCACGGACTAAAACTGGTAGTTGGTTCCACAGGAGAGGAGCCTGAGAACTAAAAGATCTGCCTCCCATTCTACTTTTAGAAGTTCTAGGAACCACTAGTAAACCTGCAGATTGAGAGCGAAGTGCTCTGTTAGGAACATAAGGAACAATCAGATCTCTGATATCAGATGGAGCTTGGCCATTTAAGGCTTTATATGTGAGAAGGAGGATTTTAAATTCTATTCTGGATTTAACAGGAAGCCAATGAAGAGAAGCCAGGATAGGAGAGATATGATCTCTCTTTTTCATTTTCATCAGAACTCTGGCTGCAGCATTTTGGATCAGCTGAAGGCTTTTAACTACAGTTTGTGGACTTCCTGATAGTAAAGAATTACAATAGTCCAGCCTTGAAGTAACAAATGCATGGACTAGTTTCTCAGCATCACCCCTGGACAGGAGATTGCTCATTTCTGCAATATTCCTCAGATGAAAGAAGGAAATTCTAGAAACCTCTTTGATCTGGGATTTAAATGACAGGAATTTAAACAGAGGTTCTTATTGGGTCGGGAGCTGAAGGAGGACAAGGAGGATCTGTCCCCACGCCGTCCTGAAGCAGGATTTTCCAGGAAGACGTCTGGATGTTTGCCGTAGGTGGTGTCTGGTCAGCAGATGGATGAGCATCAGTCACGCTGCACACAGAGGCCCCATTCTCCCCCCATCAATGCAGGTTCTGCTTTATGATGCGTTCAGAATCGCTGCGTTAACCTCGTTTACAACTGGATCCACTGGTGGCGCCGTGGGACCACGGTGGTTCTGTAACGTTCCTCCCAAACATGAGAGAAGAAACAGGGAGGCTGGAGGTGCTACGTCCCATCATTGATCAGTCAGTTCATCCCTGGTTCTGCTCTGATTCTCCTCCTGCTTTAGAACCTCTGATCAATAGTAGTCCATCCATTAGCCTTTAGCATCATTAGCTTCTCCTCCTTGTTTCTGTGGTTCTGACACTACGGCCTTTAATACACAACTACTGTGTGGATCAGAGGAGCCATCAGGAAACATCTTCAGAACAACCACCCACAGCAAGGAGGAGGAAGGAGGCTCCACAGAGCAGAACATCCTGGGCTCTGGTTCTGATCCAGGACATCCTGGGTTCTGGTTCTGATCCAGAACATCCTGGGCTCTGGTTCTGATCCAGGACATCCTGGGTTCTGGTTCTGATCCAGGACATCCTGGGTTCTGGTTAGTCTCCATCCATTTATAACCAACATTGAATAACCTGAACACACCTGATGGCTTCAGGTGATCTGGAATCCTGCTGACATTAGGAGTTCATGTCTTTTATTCATGATCAAATCATTTAAATCAAAGTTGATTTAAATGATTTGATCATATCTCGCCTATCCTGGCTTCTCTTCATTTGCTTCCTGTTAAATCCAGAATAGAATTTAAAATCCTCCTTCTCACATATAAAGCCTTAAATGGCCAAGCTCCATCTGATATCAGAGATCTGATTGTTCCTTATGTTCCTAACAGAGCACTTCGCTCTCAATCTGCAGGTTTACTAGTGGTTCCTAGAATTTCTAAAAGTAGAATGGGAGGCAGATCTTTTAGTTCTCAGGCTCCTCTCCTGTGGAACCAACTACCAGTTTTAGTCCGTGAGGCAGACACCCTGTCTACTTTTAGGCTAGGCTTAAAACTTTCCTTTGTGATAAAGCTTCTAGTTAGGGTGGCTCAGGTTATCCTGATCTATCTCTATAGTTCTGCTGCTATAGGCTTAGACTGCTGGAGGACATAGGGACCCCTTTTTCATCATTCTGCTTCATTCTATCTCTATAGTTCTGCTGCTATAGGCTTAGACTGCTGGAGGACATAGGGACCCCTTTTTCATCATTCTGCTTCATTCTATCTCTATTCTCCCACTCTGCAGAATCTGTTTTCCTTAGATAGAAACTTTGAATCAATCTGACTGGATGATCTGGATCTATAAAGTGACCTGAGATGACATGATGTGAATTGGAGCTATAGAAATAAACTGAATAGAATTGAATTAAATTAGAACCTGATTGTGTTTCTGAATACAGACAGTTTATTTTTTTTAAGGGAGCGTTAGTAACAGGATTAAAACACTGACTACGCCTCAGAGTATCTGTGGGGGGGGGATCTGCATATGTCACCATATTAGTTCTTTTTTTCTGTTTATTTGATAGAAATGAGAAGTAGCTCCTTCAATGATGATTCAGTCAGAGTTAGTCGATCTGTTTGCTGAATCCATGGATCTGTGATTGATTTCATGGTCTGTTGAGGAAAGCTGCAGACCTGCATTTAGTTTGGTTGCTGACACCTGGATTAAGGAATGCAGGAAAGTCAGATTAGACTAGAAAGAGTCTGGATTGATCTCTGATCCTGGACCTGGAACAGAACCCTGGAAGGAGGAGACTCTGGGAACCGTAACCCAGGGAGCACAGCAGGAATGGTGACTGCTGTGCAGATGACGGCTCCCCCTGCTGGTCAGATCAACCCACAGCAGAGCATAGAGGGACGGTGGAAAGGAAAACACTGAGCTCAGGTTGGTTTCATTCACTTTCTTTATTCAGGTGGAATCATGTGGCTCACAGGTTGATCAACGGCATCTATGGTGATAAAATACTGAAGAGAAAAAACCTCAGAACCGCCGAGGTTACCGCTGGCAGGTAGGGGGCGCAATTTTTAAAGGTCAGCAGTCCAACATTAGCAGCAATATTTAGCGTTTTAAGAGAAAAATAAGGTTAAAGTCATGTTTACACTGTCATTCATTCATTTATAAAAATATTTAATTTAAAATTCAATATTTAATTTGCAGCTTAATATTAGTTTAACATAGTAATAGTTTCATAAATGAATGACATAGTGAAAATAAAATTAAATATTTTTAAAACACTTAATAACCATAAATATTCTCCTGATGTCGGACTGCTGAACTTTACTAACGGCGGCCCAAATGCTGGAACCAGAACCAGAACCCAACAGCAGTTCCTCACATTCATCCAGGAATCAGAGCTGATCAGATCTACTGCGTTTCTACAAATCGAGGGTGAAACTCCGCCCAGACGTTCCTCTGCTACACCCGAACTGACCAGGGGGAGAAGGTCCCCGGCTCGGCAGGAGGACACTGCAGGGAGAGCAGCAGACCGTCAGAACCAGGCAGTAAAAACAGGAAGCTTCCGGATGTTTCTGGAGGTTCTGGTACCAGTTTGGTGAATTGGTCGCAGCAGGCGGTGCGGATCCTCTCGGCCGAAGCCGGGCTGTCCAGCCGGAACGCTCCGGTTATCCCTGACTCCGCCCGGGCGGCTCTGATGGCGTCTTTGATGGCGTAGAACACAGAGGAGGCCAGGAAGAGAGGAGGCTCCCCCACCGCCTGAAGGAGATCACATCTGGTTAAAGGGTGTCCCCCCCTCCCCCAATGGGAGCAGGGTCAGGGCGTTACCTTGGAGGAGAAGATGGCCTTGTCGTTGGGGGAGTCACGGAGCAGCGAGACGGTGAGATGCGAGGGAATGTCCCCAAAGCCTGGGATCTTATAGGAGCCAGGACCCCGGGTCAGCAGGACCCCGCTTGGGGAGTAGTGCAGCTCCTCCAGAGTGAAGAGCCCCAGACCCTGCATGAAGCCCCCCTCCACCTGCATCCAGAGGAGAACATTTAGGGCGTTCCTTTGGGTCAGCGTGGCCAACACCCGGGCGGATGACTGACCTGTCCGATGTCGATGGCCGGGTTCAGGCTGTGACCCACGTCCATCACTATGGTGGTGCTCAGGTTCTGCCAAAGGAAACGGGTCAGAGACTTCAGACCCGGGTCCATTCAGAGTGGACCTGCGGTTCTGGTGGGTCCGTACCTTGTGCGATCCAGTCAGACAGTCGATCTCCACCTCTGAGCACGCCACGCCGTAGCTGAAGTAGTTGAAGACTCTGCCGGTGTTGGTGTCGAAGTCGTAGTTCAGGTCCGGAGTCCTGAGCGAGCAGAACCAAACTGTGGGACCAGTTCTGGTTGATTAAAGTCAAACTGGTTCTGAAGGCTCACCTGTAGAAGCCGTTGGCGCTGAGGTTGACTCGGTCAAAGTACGCCGCCTCCACCTGGAAACGCACCGACCCAGGAAGCCTCAGAATATTTATAACGTTCAGCGGTTTAAAGTTAGCAGCAATATTTATGGTTATTTAGCGTTTTAAGAGAAAAATAAGGAGGTTTTTGTTTCACTATGTTATTCATTCATTTATAAAAATATTACTTTGCTAAATAAATATTTAGCTCCAAAGTAAATGTTTAACAAACTAATATTTTATAGATGAATGAATAACAGTGAAAACATGACTTGGAATAAAATAACCTCCTTATTTTTCTCTTAAAATGCTAAATAACCATAAATACTGCTGCTAATGTTTGACTGATTAACTGTAATAACAGCGCCCCGTAGAAGAACCACAGCGAGGGGCGGTGGGGGTGTTCAGACTTTAGCAGTTAGCGTCTAGGTTGTGCTCACCCAGTCCTCCCAGGATCCTTCAGGGTCTTTGGTCTTGTAGCGCTTCAGGCGCTTCAGCAGAGTCTCGCAGGCGAGCTGCACGGCCGCCCCGTTGAGGTCTGAAGATGAGGAGGCGGCCGTGGGGCTGGTGTTGGGCACCGTGTTGGTGCTGGTCTCTGAGATGAAGATCTTTGAAGAGGGAATACCCAGAACCCTGCTGGCCACCTGGGGACAGTCCAGCACCGTTCAGTTCCTATGCAGGGCCTGACTAACCAATCCACTCGCAGGTTTTATTCTGTAAACTATTTATGCATCACAGGAAGTCACTGATTATCTGATGGCCAGCTGAAATGGTGATGATCAGGAGGGTGTAGGAGGATGCAGTGGGGTGCAGGATGGTGTAGGAGGATGCAGTGGGGTGCAGGATGGTGTAGGAGGAGGCAGTGGGGTGCAGGATGGTGTAGGAGGATGCAGTGGGGGACAGGATGGTGTAGGATCATGCAGTGGGGTGCAGGAGGGTATAGGAGTATCCAGTGGGGTGTAGGACAGTGTAGTGGAGGTGCAGTGGGGTGTAGGATGGTGTAGAATAGTTTTTTTCCCAACAGGTGTGTTTTATACCTGGATCATCTTGGTGTGGAGTCCCTGGCCCATCTCGGTTCCTCCATGAGTCAAGAGCACAGAGCCGTCTTTGTAGATGTGAACTAAAGCACCAGCCTGAAGGCCAAAGAACATGGTTAGTCAAACTAGTTTATTAATAGATCAACAAACGAATCTGGTTCCACAAAGAACAGCTGGATGTCCAGCAGAGCACACCTGATTTAGGAAGGTGGCTATAAAGCTGATGCCAAACTTGGTGGGCACCATGGCGAGTCCTCGCTTGGTCCAGCGGTTCTCTCTGGAACGGAAACACAAAAACTGCTGGTAGGTACCACCTTCCACACTATTTCCGGTCTCTCCTCATTTTTTAGAAGTTGTTTAAGTCTTTTCAAATGAGGGATGAGGTTAAGGGGCTTTTCTCCCAGGTCAAACAGTTCAGGTGATGTAACTATCTGGTCATAAACGAATTTACTCCCAAACGGTACTCAGCCTCACCTGTTGAAGCGATCGGCAGCGGCTCGTTTCTTCTCGTATTCAGACCTTGAAAGACACTCGTCCCAGCAGCGATCCAGGGTGAGCGCATCCAGGACGTGGTTGTATGGTGTTACGTCACCTTTCCTGTACAGGTTCAACCGGCGTACCTGCAGCAGAGCACAGATTAGCCTCTCTTACGCCAGAGGTCAGATGCTCATACATTCCTTCATCTACAGACCTCATCGGCTGAGCGGCCCAGAGTATGAGCCACGTCTGTTATCCAGTTCTCAGCGACCATCATGCCTTGCGGGCCTCCAAAGCCCCTAAAAGCTGTGTTGGATGGCAGGTTGGTGCGGCACAAGAAGCCTTGGCAGCGAAAGTTTGGTATACAGTAGGAATTTTCCACGTGAAACAAAGCCCGCTCCATAACCTGAATGAGCGAGAGAGTAAAGTATCATCAACATACTGTGATAGAGTACAAAACTACTCGTTACGGATGATCCTCACCGCCAGAGACAGGTCCATAGAGTTCCCAGCATTGCTGTAGAGATCCACATCCAGAGCGACCACCTTACCACTCTGGAGGAAACCAACCTACAAAAGAAAACTGGAAGTGAAGCTAAAATCCATGTAGAACTTCAGCGTCAGGAGCCCCCGCTGAACTGGGGTTGCCCATGTACCTTGTATTTTCCGTAGAAGGGGTGTCGACCGCCAGTGATCAGCATATCCTCGTCTCGGTCCAGCATACATCTAACAGGTCTCTTCAGCCTGAAACAAACCAACCTCTTTAAATCCACGTAGTTTGGGAGATTTTAAAAACATAAGAGGAAGGAACACCCACTTGTTTGCTGCCAAGGCGACAGCAGTGGCCAACAAGCTGTTTCGGCTTTCTTTCCCTCCGAACCCTCCGCCCAGCCGCTTAACTCGCACCAGCACCCTGTTTTCTGGAACCCCCAGGGCCTTTGCAACATGGGACTAAAGAAGAAGACAAACAGGGAGTTCACTATTGACTTCATCGGTTCCTGGTGTCACATGATCTCCTCTCCAAACCCACTGGATCGCCAGCGACCCGTTTTAAAGCATTTACAACTAATAACTCAGAGTAAATGGAAATTACACCGATAAAACTTTTCCCACTATAGAGATGTTAGACATCGTTGGAAAGCTTAGATTCTCCACAATTCAAACACCGCGTTCATTTTATGGAAACAGCGAGCACCAAAGCACAACTAACACAGATATAGCAGCATGTCAACATGTAAACATTAAAAAGCAGCTACAACTACTTTCCTTTGAAGGCGTCCAGAAGCCGTTTTATAAATCCGATCTTTAATTGTTTATACTCCATTTGTCCATAAAGGTCCACAGATTATAAGTAATCCAGCATATTTGCAATAAAAATATTCCATAATGAGAAAATCGCACATAACACATGGACATCAGAAAAGTTAGCTGGCCATAGCTAATTCTTAGATTCTTGCTAATATTTACTTCCTAATATATATTGCCTCAGTTGTTAGCCTGCGATGTTTGGTCTGGTTCTTTACATCGTCTTCTTATCTACAAGACAAAAGTGTCCGCATCTTTGTATGACTCGTTTGACTGAGTCAGGGACAGTCGTTGAAGTCTCACAAGCGCTCCTTGCCTGTCAGCCATTGACCCCCCGGGTAGCGCGATATTATGCATCATAGAGTCCTGCAGTTATTGGTCGAGACCATGTGGGCTGTTTGGCTTTGTGGCCGATGAAATAAGGTTTCAAACAAGGGTAGACATGGCTGGGTTCCAGAAAGCAGAGCCGTGTTACCGGCTTGCATACGTGTGAAACACACAGCAGAGGCTGGATCAGTGCGCTGCTCCAAGCTGAATAATAACAACGGTTTTTTTACGTTTAGATGCTGATTTAGTTTTATTACAAGGCCTAAGGCCGAAAAATAAAACAAAACACAGCTCAGAAAAGGCACTGGGGCTTATTTTAGCTTAAAAAGCAGCCATTTCACTATTTTTATAGATTTTTATGTTGTATTAGGTTTATAAAAGTTACATTTTGGTATATACACTGATTTAAAAATGCCATTAAAATGCTTCAGTGTTACTTTATGGGTCAAATAGTTGAGTAAAAGCATTTGGCACATTTGGAGATGTTTGGAGACACTGTGACTCCAACAGTTTAAAGCCCCACAGCTCTGGAACTGTTGGGGCCAGAGGACTGAAATTTTCTGCATTAGTGGTTGACATGATGTAGAACAAATGTAATACAATGAGACATGACTATTCTCAACCATGTCTGCGTTTTACCCATTTTTCATTGATATATTGAGAAACTAGAAGCTTTGAGATGATGTATGTAAAACAGGCCAGGATTACTTCAAAATGAGGTTGATGTTAGTTCACAGTGGAAGAGATGGTGTCTTAGTTTTCTTGGCTGGCCATTTCCTGGGAATGCTACCTGAGTATCAGAAGGGGCTTGGGTCGAAGCAAAGAGCTCCATTTCTCCATCTTCTCCTCGGGGAACAGCTAGCGTCACGTGTGTCTCCAGGTAGAAATGCTCCTGACCTCCGATATGTATCTCCCCTAAGAGATAGATGGCTGGTTAATGACTGATAAAGCATCCAGACTGAGACGCAGGCTCTCATCCCTACCCTCTAGGATGTGGTCTGCTTGTTTAAAGCCCGTTTCCAGGTCTCCGCTCTGTAGGCTTCTGATGGTCTCATAGAAGGACTGGGTGGCGATGGCTTCCTGCCAAAGAACACAAAATGAAAGTCAGAACGGGACGTGCTTCGGTGAGTTCTACCTGAATTCTTCCTGAGCTCCAGGAGCTGCTGGTCCTACCTGGATGGTGACCACAGGCTTCAGCTCTTCATACTGGATCTTCACAGCTTTGGCAGCTCTTTGAGCGTGAACCTGGGTGTCGGCCACCACGGCACCGATGATGTGACCCACACAGGTTACCTGCAATGGGAACAGGCGCGTCACCAACCTGAATCTGACGGGGCAACCTGATCGGTCGGCCTAACAGAAACGCACCTCGCTGTCGGCAAAAACCGTCTCGTCATGCCCCAGTCCGGTGATGTTACTGCCGGGAATATCGCTGGCAAAAAGAAAGGAGACGACTCCAGGACACCGCTTTGCTGCTGATGTGTCCACAGAGCTGCAACAAACACACGGCAGGTGAGACTGGACAGGTGAGCGCCGCTGTCCAGGTGTGTGTGAGGCGGATCTTACAGTATCCTGGCGTGTGCCTTGGTGCTGGTGATCATTGCCAGATAGAGCTCATTCTCATAGAGAGGTATGTCGTCACAGTAAATCGCCTCACCTGTGGCCTGCTTCAAGGCCGACAGGTGCATTATGGGACGGCCTACCACATCCTCCTGGCTCTGCCCCTCTGGCACCGCCTGGAGGAGAAGCAGAGAATGACGCTCCCGGACCGCTCATGTGTTTGTGTCTTAGCTGCAGTGTTTGTTGTACCTGGTAGACCTGGACGCTGGACGGTGTTTCTGGGTGATAAACCTCTGTGGCACTCAGACAGTCTGAGCTAACCTCCTGCACTCCGACACCCTGAAAGAATCAGTTGTCTTCAACGTTGGTCAGTTTCCATAGATGTACGATGTGGGATCAATAAGACGCACCTGCAATGTGAGCTTCTGCAGAACCGTCAGATAGAACTTGTAGAAAAGGCTTAGAGTGAGGGTTTGGCGGTATGCCGCCATGCCACCAGGTGCAGAGGGATCAAGGCGCATCTCCTCAGCCAATGAGCAGCAAGCATCCTGAAGAAGCTCCTCCCCCCACTGTCTGCAGGACCAGGAAACTTGTTCTATCCAGTCCTACTCTGACAGTCCATCGGTACTGTTGAGTGTTTACCTGTCCAGCAGTCTGTTGGCCGTCTTTTTGGCCAGCACCGTCACTGGCGCCATGCCGCCAAAGCTCAGCCTCAGGTCTTTGACGATGTCACTCCCGGGAGAGAAGGTGACGCTCATCGCAGCGGTGACGATGCTGATGTCATCCTCACGGCGGGGGGACTGTTTGAAGGCTGAGACAAACTGGCACTGTGGAGGGATGGAATGATGGCAACGACACCAGAATGTTATTTGGTGCATAAAGAAAGGAGGTGTTGGTGATAGGTGGAGGTTAAAGAGACAGGTGGAGGTGGGGGTTGGTGAGAGACCCCGGCTATGATGCGGGTGGAGCTGTTGGACCCACCTTCTTGCTGTAGGGGATGTGCACAGAGAGCAGGATCTCCTGAGGTCTTACAGCCGTCTTCCTGTAGCCCGTGAAAAAGCCGTCATCCATCTGAACCTCACGACTGCCGTCTAGAGGAAGGAGGAGTCAGAATGAGGACGTAGTGATGGAGGAGACAGAAGCAGACATAGAAAAAGGAAAAAAGGGGTCCTTATGTCCTCCAGCAGTCTAAGCCTATAGCAGCAGAACTATTGTCTATGTCAACTATGTCATTGTCCCAGAAGAGACTTTTCCAGAAGTCTTGTCTTTCATCCAGGTGCAGCTTTGCTGACCTAAACCCTGCTGGCCTCCTGTTTCTAGAGAGGAGCAGCATTACTAGTTCCAGACTGGAACCTTTAACCTTTCTCTGAGCTTCAGGCTCTGACCATGAGCTATGGACCTTCTCTCCTGGGAAGGTTGGCAGCTATCTGAGATGTTCTCCTCTCAGCGGGGATATTTCTCCCTGCAGGATGATGGACTTCACATGGTTTGGAGATGCTTCTCTGTTCTTCCAGCTGGTGGTTTTCCACCTTGATCGTTTGGCTCAAGCCCTGCTGAGCGCTCTAGAGCATCAAAGTCCTGCTCTACAGAGAAGCATCAGTTAATCTGCAGCTTTAATCTGCTCCCAATCTGAATGTTTATTTACTGTTAATCATCTGCAAAGATCTGAAGTTACTGGTGAACGTTTCACCCGGATGCTTAACTGATTGGAAAACATTAAAACTTCTGTTGCACAATTTGGGATGAAAACTTATATAATAGTCTGTTTACATTACAGGAAGGAAAACATCTGGTTTGGACTTTTGGTTAAAGGTTATTTCAGACTGTAAACACCCACAGATGCTGTGATCTCTGCACGTGTAAATGTTGGCGCTGCTTAGATTCACAGCTTAGAGGGGACTATGGGCTCCCAGAGGGGCCCTCAGACAGAGCGTACTCACCTTTGTCCATCAGAGTGAGTTTGCAGCCTGCTGCCATAAAAACGGGGTTGAGGTCTGATATGGGACTGGCGGTCATGATGTTTCCTCCAACAGCCTGAAAACACAAGAAAACAGTCAGAAAGATTCAGAGACGACCTTCATCCTGTAGAGCTGTAGGAGGCGCTCTCCTCGGTACGGTCCTGGAAAGGCCCCCTTAGATGGAGGAGCACCTGACCTCCCTGTAGGTCCCATACTCCCAATGGGTAGTGAACATTTCTTTAGAAACTGACTCACAGCAACATTACGAATCTGCTGTCCTGCAAACCACTGCAGCTGCTCCAGGACTGCCTTGAAGACCTCCGTCTGATGAGGAGGAAGACTCCGCACCGCCTCCTTCAGCACCTCCCCCATGTGGCTGAGCGTGCACGCTGCTCCGAACACGATGCCTGAGGGCCAGACAGAGTTTCAGTCCTATCTGCTCTTTCATAGGAAGGTTTTAGTACATTTGTTGAGAAGTTCTCACCGTCCTCAGTTTGATTCACTGCATTCAACTCTGGGATGAAGCCTGGAGCCAGAATCACTGGATACACCAGGTTCTTAAACTTGACCTCAATACCTGAAACACAGGATGGATGGATGGATGAAGGATGGATGGATGAAGGATGGATGGATGGATGAAGGATGGATGGATGAAGGATGGATGGATGGATGATGGATGGATGAAGGATGGATGGATGGATGAAGGATGGATGGATGGATGAAGGATGGATGGATGGATGATGGATGGATGAAGGATGGATGGATGGATGAAGGATGGATGGATGAAGGATGGATGGATGGATGATGGATGGATGAAGGATGGATGGATGGATGAAGGATGGATGGATGGATGAAGGATGGATGGATGGATGATGGATGGATGAAGGATGGATGGATGGATGAAGGATGGATGGATGGATGATGGATGGATGAAGGATGATGGATGGATGAAGGATGGATGGATGGATGATGGATGATGGATGGATGGATGGATGATGGATGATGGATGGATGAAGGATGGATGAAGGATGATGGATGGATGAAGGATGATGGATGGATGAAGGATGGATGGATGGATGATGGATGATGGATGGATGAAGGATGGATGGATGGATGGATGAAGGATGGATGGATGGATGGATGGATGGATGATGGATGGATGGGTGATGGATGGATGGATGGATGGATGGATGGATGAAGGATGGATGGATGGATGATGGATGGATGGATGGATGGATGGATGGATGAAGGATGGATGGATGAAGGATAGATGGATGATGGATGGATGGATGGATGGATGAAGGATGGATGATGGATGATGGATGGATGGATGATGGATGGTTGGATGGATGATGGATGGTTGGATGGATGATGGATGGATGGATGGATGATGGATGGATGATGGATGATGGATGGATGGATGGATGATGGATGGATGATGGATGGTTGGATGGATGGATGATGGATGGATGATGGATGGTTGGATGGTTGGATGGATGATGGATGATGGATGGATGATGGATGGATGATGGATAGATGATGGATGGTTGGATGGATGATGGATGGATGATGGATGGATGATGGATGGTTGGATGGATGGTTGGATGGTTGGATGGATGATGGATGGTTGGATGGATGGATGGATGGATGATGGATGGATGATGGATGGATGATGGATGGATGGATGATGGATGGTTGGATGGTTGGATGGATGGTTGGATGGTTGGATGGATGATGGATGGATGGATGGATGATGGATAGATGATGGATGGTTGGATGGATGATGGATGGATGGATGGATGATGGATAGATGATGGATGGTTGGATGGATGATGGATGGATGATGGATGGATGATGGATGGTTGGATGGATGATGGATGGTTGGATGGATGATGGATGGTTGGATGGATGATGGATGGATGGATGGATGATGGATAGATGATGGATGGTTGGATGGATGATGGATGGATGATGGATGGATGATGGATGGTTGGATGGTTGGATGGATGATGGATGGTTGGATGGATGGATGGATGGATGATGGATGGATGATGGATGGATGATGGATGGATGATGGATGGTTGGATGGTTGGATGGATGATGGATGGTTGGATGGATGGATGGATGGATGATGGATGGATGATGGATGGATGATGGATGGTTGGATGGATGATGGATGATGGATGATGGATGGATGATGGATGGATGATGGATGGTTGGATGGATGGATGATGGATGGATGATGGATGGTTGGATGGTTGGATGGATGATGGATGATGGATGGATGATGGATGGTTGGATGGTTGGATGGATGATGGATGATGGATGGATGATGGATGGATGAAGGATGATGGATGGATGAAGGATGGATGGATGGATGATGGATGATGGATGGATGAAGGATGGATGGATGGATGGATGGATGAAGGATGGATGGATGGATGGATGGATGGATGGATGATGGATGGATGGGTGATGGATGGATGGATGGATGGATGAAGGATGGATGGATGGATGATGGATGGATGGATGGATGGATGGATGGATGAAGGATGGATGGATGAAGGATAGATGGATGATGGATGGATGGATGGATGGATGGATGAAGGATGGATGATGGATGATGGATGGATGGATGATGGATGGTTGGATGGATGATGGATGGTTGGATGGATGATGGATGGATGGATGGATGATGGATGGATGATGGATGATGGATGGATGGATGGATGATGGATGGATGGTTGGATGGTTGGATGGATGGATGATGGATGGATGATGGATGGTTGGATGGTTGGATGGATGATGGATGATGGATGGATGATGGATGGATGATGGATAGATGATGGATGGTTGGATGGATGATGGATGGATGATGGATGGATGATGGATGGTTGGATGGATGGTTGGATGGTTGGATGGATGATGGATGGTTGGATGGATGGATGGATGGATGATGGATGGATGATGGATGGATGATGGATGGATGATGGATGGTTGGATGGTTGGATGGATGATGGATGGTTGGATGGTTGGATGGATGGTTGGATGGATGATGGATGGTTGGATGGATGGTTGGATGGATGGATGGATGATGGATGGTTGGATGGTTGGATGGATGGTTGGATGGTTGGATGGATGATGGATGGATGGATGGATGGATGATGGATAGATGATGGATGGTTGGATGGATGATGGATGGATGGATGGATGATGGATAGATGATGGATGGTTGGATGGATGATGGATGGATGATGGATGGATGATGGATGGTTGGATGGATGATGGATGGTTGGATGGATGATGGATGGTTGGATGGATGATGGATGGATGGATGGATGATGGATAGATGATGGATGGTTGGATGGATGATGGATGGATGGATGATGGATGGTTGGATGGTTGGATGGATGATGGATGGTTGGATGGATGGATGGATGGATGATGGATGGATGATGGATGGATGATGGATGGATGATGGATGGTTGGATGGTTGGATGGATGATGGATGGTTGGATGGATGGATGGATGGATGATGGATGGATGATGGATGGATGATGGATGGTTGGATGGATGATGGATGATGGATGATGGATGGATGATGGATGGATGATGGATGGTTGGATGGTTGGATGGATGATGGATGATGGATGGATGATGGATGGTTGGATGGTTGGATGGATGATGGATGATGGATGGATGATGGATGGTTGGATGGTTGGATGGATGATGGATGATGGATGGATGATGGATGGTTGGATGGTTGGATGGATGATGGATGATGGATGGATGATGGATGGATGATGGATGGATGATGGATGTACGGTTGGATGTGTGGTTGGATGACGGGCAGCAGACCCACCTACTTCAGTGTTGCCCACCACCACTCTGGCATCTGGATGTTTCCACTTCAGCAGCAGAAACTCCTCCAGACTCTCCGGCTGCAGCCATGTTGTTCGGTCTCCATGGAAACGTAGAGAACGCGTCGATCTTTTGGATTTAGACAAATTCTGTGGTAGAAGAAGAAGAACATTTAAAATCATCTCCAGCCATTAAGCTCACTGGTAGCAACCTTCCACTGGAGCCTCTGCTGACACCAGGAAGTGAACGATGACACCAGCAGTAGTGAACCCACAGCGGCCATATTGGACTGATGCTGTTTATTTCTCTACTTTAGAGTTTGGTTTTAGGGGAAGAGCAAAGTTTGACGCCATGCTGATGATACTCTGGTTTACACGTTCCAAATCCAGGGTTCTTTTCTGACGCCATCTTGGGAGTGTTCTGAGGGACTTACCAGGAGCTCCGGGGGGAAGATGACTTCCTGTGTGGGGTCGTAGGGCTCAAAGTCTGCCGCGTTGTAAAGAGATGGAGCCTCCTGTGCAATGACATCATTTTACTGCTTCAGACATGCTGAACGCAGCAGAATATCAGAACTGATACCGGCCGGCAGGAGACTTGCCTCATTGGCGTCCTTTGAGCTTTGGAGAGCCGCCTTCTCATTGGTCAGACAGCAGCCATCTTTTCCTCTGCCTCTGCAACACCCGCCCTCCTAGCGGACATCCAGGGAGCCGTTATTTTCTACACGTTCAGTTCTAGACTAAACGTTCTTATTCCCAAGACAAAGGTTTGTTAAAGCGTGTCATTTGCTTTAACACAACCTTCAAAGTTTCTTCATCACATAAGGAGACAAACTGCCAGGCAGAACAGGCCTGATTACCATGATCAACTGTTCTCTCTTATAAAGATAAAGGTGAAATCATCCACCTCCGTTTATTAAACTAGAGGGAATAGTTTTTACTCCACTACAGGTCAGTAGACATCTGGAGGTCTTCCTACCACCGTGAAGGTCTTGTATCCCTCCAGAATAGGTCTGTATCCGGTGCAGCGGCACAGGTTTCCTGAAAGTAGAGGAAAATATTAAAGCAACCGGATTCCCTCTGACGGGGTCTCTGATTCCGGACGGGGCCGAGAACCTTGGAAGGCCTCCTCCACGTCGGCCATCTTTGGCGTTGGGTTGTTTCTCAGCAGGGCGTACATGGACATGACGATCCCCGGCGTGCAGAAGCCGCACTGCGACCCATGAGCCTTAGCGATTCGTTCCTGAGCACAGAGACGAGCGTTTATATTCTGGAAGGTTCCGCCTGTCGGACGGTTTCCTTCATTTACAGGTTATCGTTCTTTACCTGGACAGGATGTAGCTTCCTCGCCACGCTACCGATGCCCTCCACGGTTGTCACTGCCACCAGGTGTAGGGAGCACAGGGGGGCCAGGCAGGCGTTGACGGAGTAATGACTCAGCAAAGTTAAGACAAACGCTCATTGAGCTGCTGTGAAATCAGTTTGGTGACGCTGAAAGCGTCAGAAGTCATATGGAGGCACATGACGGCGGCTGAGGCACGCCGCCTCAGGAGGGCGGTGGAAGGATACAGCAGCCGCTGGCTGTGAGGCTGGTATCTGGACAGCATGACGGTGCAGGCGCCGCAGCCGCCCTCGGCGCAGCCCAGCTTGGTTCCTGTGAGGCCCACTGAGGAGCAGAGACACGGTGGGTTTAGGAGGACATCCGTGAAGCGTTCCTAATCCTGGGGGGCTCACACCTTCTAACTGCTGATGCCTTCACTGCCGCTCAGACAAACGGCTGCTTTTAGGGCCCAGAGCTCAATCGGTTCCAGTCTAACCGGGAAACATCTGAATTATACGCTACCTTCAGGAAACCACGCCGTCCTGCGGGGAGACCGTCCCTCCAACAGAAGGTCTTTTAGAAAGACAGTCTTCTGTCCAAACCTCCAAACATCTGATTCCAGATCAGGTGACTTCTTCTCCATCCTGACCTCCCAGTGATGGTGGAGGACACCTGGAGGGCGCTTTGGTCTCTACTGGACCCTGGTTCTGGTTCCTCATTAGGATACCTGGTTCTGGTGTCTTCAGGGGACACCTGGTGTTGTTCTGGTTCCTCTGAAGACACCAGAATCAGAGCAGGTGTTCTCAGAGGGGACCTGGTTCTGGTTTCTGGTCGTGTCTGAGGTTAGTTGAGGTAGAAACGTCCTCCTGAGTGAAACCTGACTGCTGTAGCTGAGGTCCTGCTCTCTGATTGGTTCATCAGACAGAGGTTGAACTCTAACTGGCTGCTGCAGCAGACGGTCACTGACCTCCCAGAACCTGAACAGAACCGGACCTGAACGCTGCTGATTAACAGCTCAGAGACAGAAACTCAGAACATGGTGAAGGATTCCATCCAGTTCTGGACCTGAGGAGGCAGGAGAACCCTGGACCTTCTCCTGACGGACTCCTCGGTACCAGGAGATCCTCATCAGAACCTGATCAGAACCTGATCAAATCCTCATCAGAACCTCATCAGAACCTGATCAGATCC
Source organism: Cyprinodon tularosa (assembly GCF_016077235.1). Lineage (NCBI taxonomy): Eukaryota > Metazoa > Chordata > Actinopteri > Cyprinodontiformes > Cyprinodontidae > Cyprinodon > Cyprinodon tularosa. The sequence goes on from NW_024037898.1 coordinate 54,783, forward strand.
TCATCAGAACCTGATCAGAACCTGATCAGAACATGATCAGATCCTCATCAGAACCTCATCAGAACCTGATCAGATCCTCATGAGAACCTCATCAGAACCTGATCAGAACATGATCAGAACCTGATCAGATCCTCATCAGATCCTCATCAGATCCTCATCAGAACCTGATCAGAACCTCATCAGATCCTCATCAGAACCTAATCAGAACCTCATCAGAACCTCATCAGAACCTGAACAGAACCGGACCTGAACGCTGCTGATTAACAGCTCAGAGACAGAAACTCAGAACATGGTGAAGGATTCCATCCAGTTCTGGACCTGAGGAGGCAGGAGAACCCTGGACCTTCTCCTGACGGACTCCTCGGTACCAGGAGATCCTCATCAGAACCTGATCAGATCCTCATCAGAACCTGATCAGAACCTGATCAGAACATGATCAGATCCTCATCAGAACCTCATCAGAACCTGATCAGATCCTCATCAGAACCTAATCAGAAACTCATCAGATCCTCATCAGATCCTAATCAGAACCTCATCAGATCCTCATCAGAACCTGATCAGAACCTGATCAGATCCTCATCAGAACCTAATCAGAACCTCATCAGAACCTGATCAGATCCTCATCAGAACCTAATCAGAACCTCATCAGAACCTGATCAGATCCTCATCAGAACCTAATCAGAACCTCATCAGAACCTGATCAGATCCTCATCAGAACCTGATCAGAACCTGATCAGAACCTGATCAGATCCTCATCAGAACCTCATCAGAACCTGATCAGATCCTCATCAGAACCTGATAAGAACCTGATCAGATCCTCATCAGAACCTCATCAGAACCTGATCAGAACCTCATCAGATCCTCATCAGAACCTAATCAGAACCTGATCAGAACCTGATCCGATCATCAACAGAACCTAATCAGAACCTCATCAGAACCTCATCAGAACCTGATCAGAACCTCATCAGAACCTGCCAGTTTAAAGCAGGAGGATCTGATCCAGCGGCTGGATCCGATCAGGATCTAAAGGTTGAAGCGTTGGGAAATGATTAACTGTCAGGTCTGTAAAAGTTGGCGGCTTCAGCAGAACATCGACCCGTAAACATTCACCCACTCCAGCCCTCTGGTTCTGTTCAGAGCCCAGAAGGTTCTGGTTACATCAGCTCTTACGTTTCCTCCTCAGGAAGGTCAGCAGAGTCATCTCAGGGTCCGGGTTCTGTTCCACCACCTGCAGAGTTCAGCAGAGTCACAGTCAGAGGAAGGAACGGACCCGAGCAGAACCCATGAGGGCGGTTCTGGTCCAGAACTTCTTCAGACCCGGTTATCTCTGGACCTCCTGACTCTCCTCATCCGGATGCTTCCATGCAGACAGAGACATTCCTGGTTCTGATCCGGTTCCGCTCCAGTCTTACCTTCTTCCCGTTGATGAAGAAGACGAGCTCATCGGACCCGGTCCGGTTCCTGGTTTCAGTGGTGGTTCCGTTCATGATGCTGGTTCCTCGGTCCAGTTCTGGCTGCTCCTGGTTCCCTTCAGCCTTTTAATGATGCTGCCTGGAGAGGAAGGTCCTCCTCCTCTTCCTCCCTACAGTCATGTGGGGGGGGTGACGGCTGCAGCCCATTGGCTGACGGAGCTTCATGGAGGAGGAGGACCATAAACCTGTTACACACCCCATGGGGGGTCAAAGGTCATGCTTCAGACTACAGTAGGGGCGGGGCAACAACAAAGGCTGAGTGGTTAAGGCGCCGTGACCTCACACGTCGAAGGCGTGACGGGTCAGCAGCTTCTGAGATGAGGAGTCATCGTCAAACCCACCAATCAGAGCCCAGGAGGTCCTTCATCCACAGGAGGGGGTCCTTAAAGCATCTCACAACATAGAGAAAAGTATTCACACCCCTGCAGATCTATTCAGCCGATGAAAGAATTAGATCATTAAACTAAAAGCTGGATGAAGAAAAAAAAAAAACGGGTTTGGATGAAATCTAGAAACCGAGAGAAAAGTTAGAGCACCCAGAGGGAACAGTTAGAGCACCCAGAGGGAACAGTTAGAGCACCCAGAGTGAAAAGTTAGAGCACCCAGAGGGAACAGTTAGAACACCCAGAGGGAACAGTTAGAGCACCCAGAGGGAACAGTTAGAGCACCCAGAGGGAACAGTTAGAGCACCCAGAGTGAAAAGTTAGAGCACCCAGAGTGAAAAGTTAGAGCACCCAGAGGGAACAGTTAGAGCACCCAGAGTGAAAAGTTAGAGCACCCAGAGGGAACAGTTAGAACACCCAGAGGGAAGAGTTAGAGCACCCAGAGGGAACAGTTAGAGCACCCAGAGTGAAAAGTTAGAGCACCCAGAGGGAACAGTTAGAGCACCCAGAGGGAACAGTTAGAGCACCCAGAGTGAAAAGTTAGAGCACCCAGAGGGAACAGTTAGAGCACCCAGAGGGAAAAGTTAGAGAACCCAGAGTGAAAAGTTAGAGCACCCAGAGGGAACAGTTAGAGCACCCAGAGTGAAAAGTTAGAGCACCCAGAGGGAACAGTTAGAACACCCAGAGGGAAGAGTTAGAGCACCCAGAGGGAACAGTTAGAGCACCCAGAGTGAAAAGTTAGAGCACCCAGAGGGAACAGTTAGAACACCCAGAGGGAACAGTTAGAGCACCCAGAGTGAAAAGTTAGAGCACCCAGAGGGAACAGTTAGAGCATCCTGAGGGAACAGTTAGAACACCAAGAGGGAACAGTTAGAGCACCCAGAGGGAACAGTTAGAGCTTCCAGAGGGAACAGTTAGAGCATCCAGAGGGAACAGTTAGAACACCCAGAGGGAACAGTTAGAGCACCCAGAGGGAACAGTTAGAGCACCCAGAGGGAACAGTTAGAACACCCAGAGGGAACAGTTAGAGCACCCAGAGGGAACAGTTATAGCACCCAGAGGGAACAGTTAGAGCACCCAGAGGGAAAAGTTAGAGCACCCAGAGGGAACAGTTAGAGCACCCAGAGGGAACAGTTAGAGCACCCAGAGGGAACAGTTAGAGCACCCAGAGTGAAAAGTTAGAGCACCCAGAGGGAAAAGGTGCTCCCTTTTAAAGAGCACCTTTAAAATCTCTGCAGGTCAGTCTGCAGTTTGGTCCAGAAGCTCCGATTATGACATAGATAACTTTAGCTGTTAGTAATCCTCTCATCTAGACGGTTAATTTCTCTAAAAGATGATCATAAAAAAAAACAAAAAACCTCTCAGCAGCTTAAAGGGCAACTCACCCAGGTAGCTACTAATAGACAGACAGAGTTTTCCATCTATGGTCTGGGTGAAATAACTGAGCCAATCACAGTGCAGCACCCCCGTCTGCCAAGGCTGTTGGTTTGATCCAGAAGAAGCAGCCGACGGCAAACTTCCTTTTTTTTTCCTGAGCCAAATGAGCTCATTTCATTGGCTAGAAGCTGCTTGCTTTGGCTTGAGTTCACCAAAAAGTTAACACATTTGCATTCAAATTTTTTGCAGCTGAATTTTTAGCAGATCAAAATTCAGTGTTTTAATATTCGGTGTACAAAAACAAGGCAGATTCAATTAGTTTTCCTTCCATTGCTGAAGAGTCAATGAGTCGATGCAATCAGCTGGTTTTCCTTAGATAGAAAACTTTGAATCAATCTGACTGGATGATCTGGTGAACTGGAAAGTGACCTGAGATGACATGATGTGAATTGGAGCTATAGAAATACACTGAATAGAATGTTTGCCGGCCACTGAAGACATGATTTAACGTGAAGGTGACGTTGTATGCCGGCTTCCTTTTATTTTATTTTTTTTGTTGCTCCGTATCCCATTCTCCTGTAAGATGATCAGCAACACAGTGTACAAGTTTAAATATTTTTTATTTCGACTTTCAGGAACTAAAATGTTACAAAAACGTCATAAAACTGAAGCTTGAAAGGATCCGTAGCTTTTATATTTTTCCGTCTAACAATGAGAATCCGCCCGGTTCCGATCCAGTCCGATTCTGATCCAGTCTGATTCTGGTTCCGATCCAGTCCGGTTCCGATCCAGTCTGAATCCAATCCGGTTCGATCCGGTCCAATTCCAGTTCGGTTCCGATCCAGTCTGATCCGATCCGGTCCGATTCTAGTCTGGTTCCGATCCAGTCTGATTCTGATCCAGTCTGATTCTGGTTCCGATCCAGTCCGGTTCCGATCCAGTCTGAATCCAATCCGGTTCGATCCGGTCCAATTCCAGTTCGGTTCCGATCCAGTCTGATCCGATCCGGTCCGATTCTAGTCTGGTTCTGATCCAGTCCGATTCTGATCCAGTCTGATTCTGGTTCCGATCCAGTCCGGTTCCGATCCAGTCTGAATCCAATCCGGTTCGATCCGGTCCAATTCCAGTTCGGTTCCGATCCAGTCTGATCCGATCCAGTCCGATTCTAGTCTGGTTCCGATCCAGTCTGATTCTGATCCGGTCCAATTCCAGTTTGGTTCCGATCCAGTCTGATCCGGTCCGATTCTAGTCCGGTTCCGATTCAGTCCAGTTCCGATCCAGTCTGAATCCAATCCGGTTCGATCCGGTCCAATTCCAGTTCGGTTCCGATCCAGTCTGATTCCGATCCGGTCCGATTCTAGTCCGGTTCCGATCCAGTCTGATTCCGATCCGCTCTGATCCGATCCACTGTGGTTGGGATCCGGTTCTTCCAGAACTTTGGAGGCCTCACCTCCGGTTCAAAGTGTCCAGAGTCTGTTTCCAGCGTCTGCAGGTCAGAGGGAGGAAGCGGCTCAGGAGGCCTTCACCAGGTGGAAGCCTCCGTTCTCCTCCCTCAGCTTCTCCCTCTTCCTGGCCTGAACCAGACTGTAGACCACTGCTCCCAGCGTGTTCCTGTTCATGCTGAAGCCCCGCCCACCGCCGCGCTCCGCGAAGCTGGACCGCTCGTCCCGATTGCTGACAAAGAAGGTCCGAACCTGCAGAGAGAGGGGGAACGTTTCCGTCAGCGTTCCTTTCAGCTCCTGGAATTCAACTACCAACCTTTCCGTGACGCTCGCTGATGCCTTTGACGTAAATGTCCCCTCTGAGCTGCCGTAGGAAGCCTCGCTCCACCAAAATGCAGCTGGTGGACTCTGGGACCTGGAAGGAGGCGGTGATGAGAATCGCCATGGTGACGTAAGAAGCCCCTCCCCCCAGATGGGCGGCTCACCTGGATCCTGCCGCTGACCCCGGTGCTCTCCATCCGGCTGGCCACGTTCACCGTGGCGCCCCAGATGTCGTACTGAGGCTTGGTGGCGCCGATGACGCCGGCGATGACGGGGCCGTGAGCGACGCCTGCAGGACGCAGAGGGGATTGCATCAGCGGAGGAAGTAAAGGATGAAAGGATTAAAAAATGACGGTTTGAAATATTAAAAATCTGAAAAAAGTATTAAAAAAAAGATTTGAATTTAAAAAACGTTAAACAGAAAATCTAAAGTTAGATTAACGGATCCCGATTGTTTGAAATCATCAGTTTTTCTCTAAGTTTTATGTTTTTACTGAAATAAAAGAAAATTGTGATAAAAATCCTAAATGCTGAGTAAATATTGTCTTTATGATCTTTTATCATCAGTTAAGCTCTTCGTACCCCGACCCCCCAGGCTGGAGGTCAAAGGTCGACCTTCTGACCTTTAGCCTCAGGTCTCAAAGGGCAGCGAGGTTCTGCTGGAGGGCTGGGTCAGCTGCGTGTCCAGCTGCCTCCTGCAGGGGGCGCTGCTCCAGATTCAGAGGGAGACATGTTCTCTGTCTCCGCTGTCCATGCGTCACTGCTTTGTTATAAGTATTTATATTTATATTAACACTGGGCAGTCCAATACTTTGCTTTTTCTTATCTTTTATTTTATAAACTTTTCCAAAGTTCTGTGATATTTCTACTATAACCAGAATTTCCCACTGTGGCTTTTTTCCCCTGCTCTACAGCAGTGTGTGTGTGTGTGTGTGTGTGTGTGTGTGTGTGTGTGTGTGTGTGTGTGTGTGCGCTGCTCCCACCGACTCGGAGCTGGAACTGGTTTCCAGTCTGCGTGTTGATCTGCCGCAGCGTCTCCTCCATGGCGAGAGCGAACAGCACCAGCTCACTGAGGTGATGCCAGCCGTCCTCGCAGTCCTGAAGCCAGCAGCACCATGAGGGACCAGGTGTGAACGCAGGGGGCAGGTATGAGGGCGGGGCTTACCTGTCGGTCAGGTGAGAGGCCTGAGGCGGCCATGTAGGAGCTGCCGATGGTCTTAATCTTCTCCACCTCCTGGAAGAAACACTCATCCAGCAGCTTCAGGGACACAGAGAGCGAAGCAGCTGAAGGTCAAAGGTCAGAGCTTCATCTAAGAGGGGGTGGGGGGGGGTTACCTCGTCAAAGTCACTGATGATGTGGTTGAGGAGGCGGAGACACTCCACCTGCTGATGGACCAGCTCTTTCTGCTCGTAGAAGTCAGAGAATTCGGGCAGGGAGGCAAACAGGACGCCGACTCGCTGGTAGGACTCGGAGTAGAGCTCCTAGTCACACAGAGCGGCGGTCAGGAAGGGGTTAACCACGACAGGGCGCCCCACTATGGAGGCCCAAGGCATCTAATTTAGCTGCAAATTTTTAATAAATATTTAGCTCCAAACTAAATATTTATTTAACAAAGTAAGAATTTTATAAATGAATGAAGGACAAAGTGAAAAAATGACTTGGAATAAAATAACCTTATTTTTCTCTTAAAGCGCTAAATAACCATAAATATTGCTCCTAATGTCGGACTGATTCACTTTAGACATGACGCTCCTACGCGGCTCACCTCGCTGTTGGCGTCTCTCTCCAGGAAATGCTGAGCCACGTGAGCCGGCAGGATGTTGAGCAGCAGACACTCGTTATGCTCCCGCTGCTCCTTCATGTCCTCCACCTCCTTCCCTGCCTGCAGGCGCCACAGGAAGTCCAGCCGTGCCATCGCCTCCAGCTACCGGCCAAGCAGAAGGAGAGGTCTGCGTGAGGAGGTGGCGGCGAGCCGCAGCTCCGTCAGTCAGCGCGCTCTCCCTTCCTCACCTGTCTGCTGTTGTAGAGCACCGCCAGGACGAACATCATCATGAGAACCAGGCAGACGCCCCTCTGGCACTGCTGCTGGGAGCTGACCTCGGACCAGAAACGCGAGAACGTCAGACAGGATGCGCAGGAGCCGGACGCAGACGGCGCAGGCGGCACGCCTACCTGTGCGTCTCCATGACGTAGGCATAGAGGCCGGCGGTCAGCAGCAGGAAGGCCAACTGCAGCATGCAGTTCAGCCTGAGGAACACCGCGCACGTAACCATGGCGACCACCGCACTCAGCACCATGAACTAGTAACGAGACGGTGGACAGGTTTACAGGCTACGGCTAGGTCACCCGCTTCTACTGGAGGAGCAGCTCTGACCTCTGGATGAGTACAGATGTTCATGTCTGACCACCTGGAGGGGGGCGGAGTCACTGTAGCCTCAGGAAAGACAGATTCCGACCAGTCGCACCACAGCTGGAAACCAACGGGAGTAAAGATGGAGCATAAAACTGAACAAAGATTTCAGAAGATGTCATTTATATGAAACTTCAGCAGCAGTTCCAGTTTCCCAGCTGCCCTGAACATACCGTGATGCATTTATAACACATGGTTGAAGGACCCACTTCTTAAAGAACGACTAAATATCCAGACTTACGATGTTCACAGAGGCAATCACGGAGTTGACAGCGATGGCAGTTAGCATGAGCACCGTTCGCGCGTACTTGGTTTCATGAACCCAGCAGCAGAGGGACTGCAGGTGGGCGGGGCAGTGTTTAAACTCCTCCCCCAGAGTCAGCAGCAGGAGGAGGAGGTAAACGCAGACACTGACAAGGAACTGAGCCACCATTGGACGCAACCTGAGCAGAGAGACATGGACAGTATCAGTCAGGGAGAAGGGAATGTTAAGCTGTTAGCTGATGACGCCATCCTGTTTGAAGAGTACCGCGGGGCAGGAACCAACACCTGGACGGCCATCAGCAGTACGAGAAGGACGAAGGAGCAAACCATGTTAGTCTTGAAGAGTTCATCCCTCATCTGGGAATACTGAAGAAGAAAAAGAAGACTGTGGTGATTCGCCGTACACCTGAGAATCATTCAATGCAGGAAGCTACCTTTCCCTCCATCTGGGAATCCTTGAACACCTGAGTGAAAGTGGTGATGTGCTCTTTCCTCATTCGCTCGCTGCTCCGAGCTTCCATTGCCTGACGAATCCTCTTGTTCACTTCCCGTGAGCCGGATCGCTGCGCTGCGATGTGATTCGGCAACTGGGTCAGGGAACCGTTGGTGAAAGTAGCCAGGATCTAAAAAGGCCCGGTGAAGCACAAAGCAACGACGTGATGAAACCGCTCTGAAAAAAATCCAAATAATTCCAGAACAACTTACAAAATTCATCCCCAGGATGTCTCCGAACGGCAGCTCAGCGCTCCAAGTGGTCAGTTCATCATAACTTGGGCGCCTTGCTCTTGGGGGCTGGGCTTCATCTCGTGTCGCCGGGCGGATCAAATATGTCTCGATGTTGTGTTTCCGTAGAAACTCGCTGCGGTCCTGGCCGTTGCCCTGCTCCGTCTCAAAGGTCCCGCCAAGACAGTCCAGAGTGGCCTGAGAGATATGGACCTGCCTGAGAGGGGAGAACATGAAGGATGAGTCTCTAAACCACTGGTGCCCAACTTGGTCCTCAGGGTCTCCTGGTCCTCAGGGTCTCCTGGTCCTCAGGGTCTCCTGGTCCTCAGGGGCTCCTGGGCCTCAGGGTCTCCTGGTCCTCAGGGTCTCCTGAACCTCCATGTTCCAGATATTTCTGTGTTGCATTGCCTCCTCAGCAGACAGGAAGAGCTTGAGAGGCTGATTAATCACTCCTTTATCTTAACCAGGTGTGTGTTGGTAGGCGACACCTACCAACACACAGGGGCCCCTGAGGACCCTGGGGACCAGGGTAAGGGGCAGCTGCTTGAAACTAAACAGAGACATAACCACATGTTGCTGACCCTGGCACTCCTGCAGCTTCCAGACTGTTGGCGATGTCAACATCCCAGCTCCAGATGTCAAACTGCCACTTCTGGAGCCCCAACACACCACAGAGGACCGAACCCGAGTGGACGCCAATCCTCATGTCTACTTCCTGCTGCAGCTCTCGGCGAACATACCTGCAGTGAGAGACATGTGTCCTCCCGAGACACTTTGCGGCAAAATGTTGGGGATGTCTGTTTTCTGACCGTATGGTGCTGATCATGCTGAGGCCCATCTCCACGCAGCAGCGGGCGTGTCCTCGCTGGGGCTCTGGGACTCCGGAGACGCAGTAGTAACAGTCACCAAGGATCTTTATCCTCAAACACTGATGCTCCTGCAATCAGGAAAAGAAACATAACCCTCTATCTACACAAACGGCTTCTTAATATAACCGTTTAAAGTTGGCGACCTCAGCCAGCCGGTCGAAGCGTCCGAAAAGCTCATTGAGGGTTTTAACAAGTTCCTGAGCCGAAAGAATCAGAGAGAGAGACGTGAAGCCGATGATGTCTGCAAACAGGATGCTGGACAAACAGAAAGGGTTTACTGCTGAGTCCAAAGCTACGATTTAAGGAAAAGCTCTCTGCTGCTCTTTGGTCACCTGACATCCTTGTAGTGGTGGATGTAAATTTTGTGAAACTGTTGAGGCAGCAGATATTCGTCCACCGCGGCCATGTCTGCAATCATCTCCAGAACCAGGAAGCGCGGTAAGATGGACATCACCAAACGCTCCTGAGAGAAAGACGGCAGAGTTTATCATTTTGTTTTACGATGGCAGATATCATTCGGTGAGGTAGGAGGTACCTGTCTTTGGTTCTCTCTCTCCAGTCGGACCCGTCCTTCAATACACCTACGGGTCTCCAGAAAACTCTGTCGCTGTGTCCGGTCAGACAGGTAGTTGATGAAGATACCTGCTGTGTTCATTGCAAGGTACAACAAGGCCTTGGAGATGACCTGAACCGAGAAGATATGGAAGAGAATGACATTTAGAGGAAACAAAGAGGAAAAGGGACCAAATATAGAAAAAAGAGAAACGTTTGCTGACCCTTCTGATCAGAACTTGGTTACTGTTGTTCCACCAGACATCCACCAGCAGGTGGAGGATGGAGGTTATCGCCCCTGTTGTAATTGACCAGGGGAGGGGCAGAGGCAGCAGGGTGTAGGTGGAGAAGAGGGTGAAGAACACGTACCAGGAATGATCTGTTTCAGCCCAGGTGAAAACACCCACCAACACCTGGACAGTCTGGGACAGCCAGGTGACCACCGACAGGTACCTGAGGGAGGATGGGAGGTAAGCACTCTGCTTTTTGGTCTTTGTTGAACAGGTAAGAGGCCTCACCTGAGCCACTGTGGTGACGCCATCACCTCCTGCTTAGTCACAGACAACCCACAGATCCCCGCCCAGAGAATGACCGCCAGGCCGGTCAGCCACTCACAGGCCACGCCCCCCCAGCCTGTTGGCCATGTCACCAGAGAGATGAACAGTCGGATGAAGACGTCGATGAGGTTGGTGACCAATAGGGAGGTTTTTTTCTGAGCTGAGGAAAACTGCTGGTAGGTCAGCTCCAGGTCAGCAGACCTGATGGAACAAAAGAAGCTTTACGAATCATTTTAAGGGAAACTTTTACCTTCGGTTGCAGTCTGTGCTTCTTTACTTGAATGTTAGCTCCATCGTAGGAATGAAGATGCCTCGGACTGTTGATCCATACGACACAAAGAAGTCAGCATCAGTCAGCAAGCGCTGGCCGACTTGTGTCTGAACAGAAATCCTTGGCACCGTTGGATGAACTCGAGCTGCGGAGGAACGACGCTTCTGCCAAAAGTTCCCACGAGACGTTTTATTTCGTATCTGCCTGCGGAGCAACAGAAAGGGAAAGATCCCTGACCAAAGAGTCCAAAGCCCTCCATTCGCCCGTAGGGCCACTTTAGACACCCTACCTGTTGATGTCGGCAATGTAGGCATCTGTGACGGTGATGCGGTGGCGTCCTCTCTCCAGTCCTCCGGCGAGCCTCAGAGAGTAAAGGTTATGCTGATCGATGATGTTCCTGACCGCGGTCTGCCACAGCAGGCGTTTCCTTCGGAGGCCGTGGGCGGGGCTGATAGATGCGCTGAAGGTGATGTCGCTGGCTTGTCTCGCTGACTCACAGTCGCCATTCTTCAGTGTGGTGTGGTTGTCAGTCATGGTAATGCGGAGGGTAGCAATGAGCTGCGGAGCTGCTGGAAGCCAAAATATAGAAACCGTAAGCCTGGTTTATGTTCAGAAGACACTCTGGTGCACCTCCCCAAAATTGTAGGTGAGCGCAGACAGGAGGCCTCTGATTGGTCAAATCTACATCCACTCTACACTATGAGTATTTCCTGTTTGGTACCTAATGGCAGAAACTCTGGCTGTAGTGCCGTCCACCGCACCTGGCTCACCTCGGACTCTATCCCAGACAGCGTGTAGGACGCTAGTTTGCAGCTCTGTGCGACGGTCTGTTGGTTTGCACCCGAAGCCAAAACACGCAGCGCCACGGCCGGTCTTTGGTGAACACTCACGGGTGAACTGTGTGTCGTCCGGCGTTGGAGGAAGGGTTGTAGACGGCAAACAAGCTCGTCAAACCGACACACTGACACCCACAATCCTAGCTAGTTCCTGATTGTCCCTCTGGCGTTGTGGCGTGGAATAAAATAGCGGAGACAACGCATAAACTGGGAATAAATCAAAAATATCTGATCATACCTGCGACAAGCTAACTGCAACACACTGCTGCGAGAGGATAACCAGCACTTTAGAGTTCTATCAAAGGTGGATCCCAATGTTCTCTGGTTCCTCCTGGTGCTAATGGGGAACTTAAATGCACAAGTCTGATAATTAGTTCCCCCCGTCGACTACTGGGGCTAAAGCTGGGCATAATCTATACGCCCTTTTCAGGCCGATTCCTCCTGATCTATCTCTGTAGTTCTGCTGCTATAGGCTTATACTGCTGGAGGACATAGGGACCCCTTTTTCATCATTCTGCTTCATTCTATCTCTATTCTCCCACTCTGCAGAATCTGTTAGTTCAATCTCTAACGTTCTGCTCTCTCTGCTTTTTCTCATAGTAGCTTCATCTGGTCTGTTCCTGTTTGGCTGTGACTCCATCCTGGAGAGAAATATCAGCTGTGCTGCTGCCATCAACACCTTTGTTTCTAGATATTGGAGCTTGGCCTGTTTTCCAGTATAGTCCTGTTTCTCTGCTCTGACTGTGACTAACTGGATGTGCTCTCTTCATCCTCTGACATGGGAGCTGGCTCGGAGCTCGTCTGCCTGGCTGTGTGTTTCCTGGACGGGGCCGCCTGTGGAGCTGGTTGACAGTTGCCTTTTGTATCTATGCTTCTTTTTCTATGTCTGCTTCTGTCTCCTTGAACCCCAGTGGGCCTCAGCAGATGGCCGCTCACACTGAGCCTGGTTCTGCTGGAGGTTTCTTCCTGTTCAAAGGGAGTTTTTCCTCTCCACTGTCGCTACAAGCATGCTTAGTGTGAGGGATTGCTGAAGAGTCAATGAGTCGATGCAATCAGCTGGTTTTCCTTAGATAGAAAACTTTGAATCAATCTGACTGGATGATCTGGTTGTTCTGGATCTATAAAATGACCTGAGATGATATGATGTGAATTGGAGCTATAGAAATAAACTGAATAGAATTGAGTTGAGCTACAGCAGCAGCTGATGTACCAGTATCAATAGCTGTATGCGAGTTGGACACTAGATATTGATGCACTTCTGCCATCTTCTGGCCGATTTTGGTATTGGAGTTTTAAAAGTCAAATTTAGTCTTCAATCATTCATGCAATCTCTGATCCCTGATATATATAATCTCTGATATATATTTATATATAGTTTCTTCTTGCCTGCGTCGAAAAAGTTCAGGCTCAGGATTTTTTTTCCTTTTTTTCCCTGGCGCCATATTTGGGGGAAAAGCTGCGATCGTTTGTGATGATGTTTTCAGATTAGCGCTTTTCATACAGCTGTTGGAATTCGAGCTGTTAATAAATCGTTTCCGCTCTCCAGGGGACAATATTGGATGAATCGTTTCGAGTTTCTTTCTGTCTGAAGAGAATTCTGCCATTTGGATCCAAGCAGAAACCGTTTAGGAGTCCAGCTTCAGTTCTGGCTGAAGGTAAAGGAAATCCTTATGAGGAAAAGTGACTAAATGGGAATAAAACAGAACCTCAAAGGATGTAAGGAAAGGTTCGTCAGGTAGCAGAACCTGGGTTTACTAAGAGTTCTGAGATGACTAGACGGGTTAAGGTCAGGCTAGCAGGGTAGAGTGGGTGAACTGGGTCATGGTGGACCAGACGGCCGTACTCACTGGTTGCAGAACAGATTTAATCATCTCATACAGAGAGGACTGTGGTCCGGTCTGGTCCGGTTCCGTCTTCCTGATCACAGTTGGGTCTCTGCTCTGTTTCCTCCTCTGTCCTCTTCGTCCATCTTGGCGGCAGATCTGAGATCTTCATGACGTCTCGAATGGTTTGTTTCCTCTTCGCTCAGAGATGCTCCCACTGCTCCCAGTTGGCTCTTTAAACTGGACCAGATGATCCAAGAGCCTCATTTCTTCCTCGAATGTGGAGAGCTGGGAAGGTGAGGTTACCGTGGCGGCCGTGAAGCAGAGAGAGGAAGCAGCTTGAAGTAATGAGCTGACGTGGACCAGCAGATGTCCAGAGCTGATCTAATCCCATCAGGAACCCCTCCCTCATTAATCAGCCAGATTAGCCATGTGGCGGTGGCTGAGCGCTCAGGTGCATGATGGGATTGGCCGGCCTCCAACCAGGCCAGCCTCCAGGCTGTGAGGAGCTGCCGTGTTGATGGAAGCTTCACAGATGGACAGAAACCTGAGAAGATGGACTCTGCTCTGGGAGGGAGGAGGGCTGGGTGTGCTGCCACCTGGTGGAGAAGCCCCGCTCTGCAGGCCTCTGCTCCATCTCAGCCATCAGCCGCCTGAGATGGACTGCAGGTCATGGTGCTGGTCCAGATCGGCCATCAGGCCCGCCCCCTGCTGGTCAGAGGACAGATCCAGGCTTATAACGGAGCGACGGGTCCAGGAGGTTCTGACTGTTTCAAATATTCAGATTTTTAAGCCCGGCGGGTCCGGTTCACTACCTGCTGTTGATCTATTTATAGAAATGGCCCAAACAGTCACATGGTGTTTCATCCATGCGCCTTTCAAATGAGGTTTAAAATCCCACCTGACATGTGTGACTCTGCAACAGCAGGTATTCATCTTTAGCCCCGCCCCCTAATGGCCGCCATCATTGGAAACTAGAGGCTCAGGTCTTTCCAAGGAGGGGTCAGAGGTCATTGTGCGACCGTTTCAGGTGATGGAACCGGCATGCGTTACTACAGAAGAGGATTAGAGCCACTGAGAAAATGAAAAATTCAATATTTAAATTTTATTTCAGTTTAATATGGAGGAAAAAGTCTGAATTCTGAGTTTAATCTCAGAATTCAGACTTTTTCCCCCCATATTAACCTGAAATAAAATTTACATATCAGTTAACTTTTTCATATTTTCAGTGGCTCTAATCCTCTTCCGTATGTTCAAGCTGCTCTGTTATTATTTTCTATCCAGTTTGCTGATTTTATTGGTAATTTTCAATGAACTAACGGCTCAATCTGAGGATCAAAGGCTTTATGCAGAAAGTCTCCAATAATGGAAATCAGCAGATTGGTCTGACCAGATTCACTTTTATGAGGAGAAAAATGCATTTTTGCATAATTTAGCCTCTTTTGGCACCATTGTGCTAAAATCCCATTTCCTCCTAAATCTCTGCTCATTAAAACCTTCATGGAACAAACATGTTTCAACTGATTCAGTCCAGATTAGCTTTAGTTCTAGTCTAGATCTGGATCTATAAAGTCTGAGGTTCATCCAGAGTTTCTAATGGGCTTTGATGTTTTACAGTGTTTATTTTTATCTTTTTCTTTATTTAATCACCTTACACTGAATTTTGATCTGGTAAAAATTCAGCTGCAAAAAAAATTAGCCTGCAAAAAGTTTTTCTAAATTCGGTGCCAAAAACAGGCAGATTTCTTCCATATATTTCTTATCTATATTTTTGGAGCTGGACTCACAGGTGGAATTTTAAAGCTGAGGCGAATTTTTAACCAGAGAACTAAACACAGCATCTAAAATGAAATTCTATGTTTCTGTTTTCTACGAATCAAAAACCAGAAAGAAGATCAGGAAAACAAACCAGTAAGAACTTTAACTGGGATGTGCAAACAGACTGGTTTATTCATTCCTGCTGACATAAATATGTAGAAATATAAAAGTAGAACAAACAGATTGAAGGCCGGTTCTACTGGACCGGGTGTAAACATGGAGGGGAGGGGGCATGCTGCACAGGGGGGGTCAGCCGTTTCCATGGTGACAGTTTTTAGTGTGGTTGGCAGTGGAGGACCGGTTCTACTGGGTCAGAACCAGGTTCAACTGGGTCTCATTTCCCAGTTTGATGTTAATCCAGATTTAATTTTTTCCCAGATTGCTGGCTGATCGCTGTGGCGACCAATAGAGAAGCTGTCGCTAAGGGCAACCAGGAGCAGACTAATTTCTATTGGTCGACACACTGACCAATAGAAAGGCTGTTCCTGCAGGAGGAGCTGTGATTGGACAGATCTAGGAGTTCTAGGAGCAGAAGCATCAAAGCCAGATTGTTGGAGAAGTTCTGGTTCTGTTTTCTAGACTAACAGAACCGATCTCAGTCCGTTCACTTTGGGTCGGTTCTGATCATTCTCTGCAAAAACCACCAGAACTTTACGGTTCTCAGAACCAGAACCTGTCAGCGTGAGTCCATTTGGACCGAGCAGAACCAGAACCTGTCAGCCTGAGTCCATTTGGACCGAGCAGAACCAGAACCTGTCAGCGTGAGTCCATTTGGACCGAGCAGAACCAGAACCTGTCAGCCTGAGTCCATTTGGACCGAGCAGAACCAGAACCTGTCAGCGTGAGTCCATTTGGACCGAGCAGAACCAGAACCTGTCAGCCTGAGTCCATTTGGACCGAGCAGAACCAGCCGCGGACCTCCAGGCTGCTGGTTCTGGGCCTACATCCAGTGGAGGTTCTGACCAGTTACAGAACCCAGGAGCAGAACCCATCCAGAACCAGAGACCCTTTGGTTCCGTCAAAGATCGGATCGGGTTCAAATCCAGAAGCGAGTTCTAAAACATTTTCTGAACCTTTAATCCAGATTAAATCCTTCGTTTCCTCTGATCCAGAACTTCTAATATTCAGAATATTCCTGAAATGACGTCATTCAGACGTTTTATTAGAGAAGCTGGATTAAAGGGGGACGGATTTTAATCCACCGTTAATCTTTGGATTTAATCTGAAATTAAAAAAGAAAAAATTCTAAAGGAAATATTTTTATAAATTATTAAAACATTAAGGGCTGATTTTTATTTTAAATAAATAATAAATATTATTGTTAATATTTTTTCATTTCTGGGATCATTTGAAAAAAATCTGATTTTAAATGATAAACTTTTTAAATTAAATATAAACCTAAAAATGTTTCTAATAAATTCAGGAAAATCTTTTAAAATTGAATTTTTTTACAGAAAACAAAAAAAATTTAAGAAAATTTTTTTTAGGATGAAGAAAAAACTTTCTGTAAACAACGAATGAAAGATCAGAGACTGAGGAGGAGGAGGAGGAGGAGGAGGAGGAGGAGGAGGAGGAGGAGCAACTGGCCCTCCTCCTCCTCCTCAGCTGACAGGTCTAACAGTTGGCACAAACACAACAAGTGAGATAGAAAAGAGTTCAGGTTCTCCTCCTCAGATTCTCCTCCTCAGGTTCTCCTCCTCAGATTCTTCTCCTTAGGTTCCTCCTCCTCATGGTTCCTCCTCCCGTTACTTGATGTTCTTGAGCAGGGAGGTGCGTGCGTTGACCACGGCCTTGAAGGCGTCCTCGCTGCCGGGGGCCACACACTTGTCAGGGTGCAGCAGGACGGCCAGCTTCCTGTATGCCTTGTTCACCTCCTCCCTGCAGAGACAGCAGAGGGTCAGCGGGTTCTGGGCGCGCGGCGCCGGGCGGCGGCGGTAGGCGGCGGACTCACCGCGTGGCGCCGGGCTTCACGCCCAGCATGTCCCAGGAGTCCTTGCTGTTGCGGATGCGGCGGATGGTGTCGGCCTGCTCCTTGGTGAAGCCCACGCTGACCTCAGCCACCGGACGCTTCCCGCCGTTCTCACACATGTCCGTGATGGAGGAGAAGAAGGCCTGCGGAGGAGAACAGGAGAACTGGAGAACATCAGAGACCAGGAGAACATCAGAGACCAGGAGAACCTCAGAGACCAGGAGAACCTCAGAGATCAGGAGAACATTAGAGACCAGGAGAACCTCAGAGACCAGGAGAACATTAGACAGCAGGAGAAGCTCAGAGACCAGGAGAACCTCAGAGACTAAGATATTCACAGATGTTCAGAGACATTCTCAAAAGCTCAGAGACGTTCTCCTGCCTCAGAGACGTTCTCCTGCCTCAGAGACGTTCTCAGAAGCTCAGACGTTCTCAGAAGCTCAGAGACGTTCTCCTGCCTCAGAGACGTTCTCAGAAGCTCAGAGACGTTCTCCTCCCTCAGAGACGTTCTCAGAGGCTCAGAGACGTTCTCAGAAGCTCATAGATGTTCTCCTCCCTCAGAGACATTCTCCTCCCTCAGAGACATTCTTCTCCCTCAGAGACGTTCTCCTCCCTCAGAGACGTTCTCCTCCCTCAGAGACGTTCTCCTGCCTCATAGATGTTCTCCTCCCTCAGAGACGTTCTCCTCCCTCAGAGACGTTCTCCTGCCTCAGAGATGTTCTCCTGCCTCAGAGACGTTCTAAGAAGCTCAGAGACGTTCTCCTCCCACAGAGACGTTCTCCTCCCTCACAGACGTTCTCAGAAGCTCAGAGACGTTCTCCTCCCTCAGAGACGTTCTCTTCCCTCAGAGACGTTCTCCTCCCTCAGAGACGTTCTCCTGCCTCAGAGACGTTCTCAGAAGCTCAGAGACGTTCTCCTCCCACAGAGACGTTCTCAGAAGCTCAGAGATGTTCTCCTCCCTCAGAGACATTCTCCTCCCTCAGAGACGTTCTCAGAAGCTCAGAGACGTTCTCCTGCCTCAGAGATGTTCTCCTCCCTCACAGACGTTCTCAGAAGCTCAGAGACGTTCTCCTCCCTCAGAGACATTCTCTTCCCTCAGAGACGTTCTCCTCCCTCTGAGACGTTCTCCTCCCTCAGAGACGTTCTCCTCCCTCAGAGACGTTCTCTTCCCTCAGAGACGTTCTCCTGCCTCAGAGATATTCTCAGAAGCTCAGAGACGTTCTCAGAAACTCAGAGACGTTCTCCTCCCTCAGAGACGTTCTCCTCCCTCAGAGACGTTCTCCTGCCTCAGAGACGTTCTCCTGCCTCAGAGATGTTCTCCTGCCTCAGAGACGTTCTAAGAAGCTCAGAGACGTTCTCCTCCCACAGAGACGTTCTCCTCCCTCACAGACGTTCTCAGAAGCTCAGAGACGTTCTCCTCCCTCAGAGACGTTCTCTTCCCTCAGAGACGTTCTCCTCCCTCAGAGACATTCTCCTCCCTCAGAGACGTTCTCCTCCCACAGAGACGTTCTCCTCCCACAGAGACGTTCTCAGAAGCTCAGAGATGTTCTCCTCCCTCAGAGACATTCTCCTCCCTCACAGACGTTCTCAGAAGCTCAGAGACGTTCTCCTCCCTCAGAGACGTTCTCTTCCCTCAGAGACGTTCTCCTCCCACTGAGACGTTCTCCTCCCTCAGAGACGTTCTCCTCCCTCAGAGACGTTCTCTTCCCTCAGAGACGTTCTCCTCCCTCAGAGATATTCTCAGAAGCTCATAGATGTTCTCCTCCCTCAGAGACATTCTCCTCCCTCAGAGACATTCTTCTCCCTCAGAGACGTTCTCCTCCCTCAGAGACGTTCTCCTCCCTCAGAGACGTTCTCCTGCCTCATAGATGTTCTCCTCCCTCAGAGACGTTCTCCTCCCTCAGAGACGTTCTCCTGCCTCAGAGATGTTCTCCTGCCTCAGAGACGTTCTAAGAAGCTCAGAGACGTTCTCCTCCCACAGAGACGTTCTCCTCCCTCACAGACGTTCTCAGAAGCTCAGAGACGTTCTCCTCCCTCAGAGACGTTCTCTTCCCTCAGAGACGTTCTCCTCCCTCAGAGACGTTCTCCTGCCTCAGAGACGTTCTCAGAAGCTCAGAGACGTTCTCCTCCCACAGAGACGTTCTCAGAAGCTCAGAGATGTTCTCCTCCCTCAGAGACATTCTCCTCCCTCAGAGACGTTCTCAGAAGCTCAGAGACGTTCTCCTGCCTCAGAGATGTTCTCCTCCCTCACAGACGTTCTCAGAAGCTCAGAGACGTTCTCCTCCCTCAGAGACATTCTCTTCCCTCAGAGACGTTCTCCTCCCTCTGAGACGTTCTCCTCCCTCAGAGACGTTCTCCTCCCTCAGAGACGTTCTCTTCCCTCAGAGACGTTCTCCTGCCTCAGAGATATTCTCAGAAGCTCAGAGACGTTCTCAGAAACTCAGAGACGTTCTCCTCCCTCAGAGACGTTCTCCTCCCTCAGAGACGTTCTCCTGCCTCAGAGACGTTCTCCTGCCTCAGAGATGTTCTCCTGCCTCAGAGACGTTCTAAGAAGCTCAGAGACGTTCTCCTCCCACAGAGACGTTCTCCTCCCTCACAGACGTTCTCAGAAGCTCAGAGACGTTCTCCTCCCTCAGAGACGTTCTCTTCCCTCAGAGACGTTCTCCTCCCTCAGAGACATTCTCCTCCCTCAGAGACGTTCTCCTCCCACAGAGACGTTCTCCTCCCACAGAGACGTTCTCAGAAGCTCAGAGATGTTCTCCTCCCTCAGAGACATTCTCCTCCCTCACAGACGTTCTCAGAAGCTCAGAGACGTTCTCCTCCCTCAGAGACGTTCTCTTCCCTCAGAGACGTTCTCCTCCCACTGAGACGTTCTCCTCCCTCAGAGACGTTCTCCTCCCTCAGAGACGTTCTCTTCCCTCAGAGACGTTCTCCTCCCTCAGAGATATTCTCAGAAGCTCAGAGACGTTCTCCTCCCTCAGACATGTTCTCCTCCCTCAGAGACGTTCTCCTCCCTCAGAGACGTTCTCCTGCCTCAGAGACGTTATCCTGCCTCAGAGACGTTCTCAGAGGCTCAGAGACGTTCTCCTGCCTCAGAGACGTTCTCAGAGGCTCAGAGACGTTCTCCTGGCTCAGAGACGTTCTCCTGCCTCAGAGACGTTTTCAGAAGCTCAGAGACGTTCTCCTGGCTCAGAGACGTTCTCCTGCCTCAGAGACGTTCTCCTGCCTCAGAGACGTTCTCCTCCCTCAGAGACGTTCTCCTGCCTCAGAGACATTTTCAGAAGCTCAGAGACGTTCTCCTGGCTCAGAGACGTTCTCCTGCCTCAGAGACGTTCTCCTCCCTCAGAGACGTTATCCTGCCTCAGAGACGTTTTCAGAAGCTCAGAGACGTTCTCCTGCCTCAGAGACGTTATCCTGCCTCAGAGACGTTCTCCTCCCTCAGAGACGTTCTCCTGCCTCAGAGACGTTCTCCTCCCTCAGAGACGTTCTCCTGCCTCAGAGACGTTCTCCTCCCTCAGAGACGTTCTCCTCCCTCAGAGACGTTTTCAGAAGCTCAGAGACGTTCTCCTGCCTCAGAGACGTTCTCCTGCCTCAGAGACGTTCTCAGAAGCTCAGAGACGTTCTCCTGCCTCAGAGATGTTCTCAGAAGCTCAGAGACGTTCTCCTGCCTCAGAGACGTTCTCAGAAGCTCAGAGACGTTCTCCTGCCTCAGAGACGTTCTCCTGCCTCAGAGACGTTATCCTGCCTCAGAGACGTTCTCCTCCCTCAGAGACGTTCTCCTGCCTCAGAGACGTTCTCCTGCCTCAGAGACGTTCTCCTCCCTCAGAGACGTTCTCAGAAGCTCAGAGACGTTCTCCTGCCTCAGAGACGTTTTCAGAAGCTCAGAGACGTTCTCCTGCCTCAGAGACGTTCTCCTGCCTCAGAGACGTTCTCCTGCCTCAGAGACGTTCTCCTCCCTCAGAGACGTTCTCCTGCCTCAGAGACGTTCTCCTCCCTCAGAGACGTTCTCAGAAGCTCAGAGACGTTCTCCTGCCTCAGAGACGTTCTCCTGCCGGGGTCAGTGGAACCTCTACCTGGAACATCTCGTTGATGCCCTCCCCGCTCTGCGCCGACGTCTCGAAGTAATGGAAGCCTCTGGACTCCGCCCACAGACGACCCTCGCCTTCGTCCACCACGCGCCGTTTGGTCAGGTCCACCTGAAAGCAGCAGAAGAAAGCAGAAGTCTACAGGGAACCAGAACCGGAACCGGAACCAGAAGCAGAACCAGAGCGGTGCAGCGTGGGCGGACCTTGTTGGCGCAGATGGTGAAGACGATGCTGTCCATGTTGGCCTGGGAGCCCATCTCCTGCTTCATCTCGCCCAGCCAGCCTTCCAGGGCGATGAAGCTCTCCCTCAGACCCACGTCGTAGACCAGCAGAACCCCCTGGCTGTCCTTGTAGAACTCGTTCCGGACCTGAAAACGGGTCAGAACCAGAACCAGGAAGCTGCTGCTGCTGCTGGAAGCTGCAGAGACTCACCTCATAGAAGAAGGGATGTCCGGCCATGTCGAAGATGTTCACCTTCATCTCCCTGTCCCTCACCTGGACCCTGACACACACAGAACCAGCGGGTCAGAACCAGAACCACCAGGTTAGAACCAGAACCTTTGGGTCAGAACCACTGGGTCAGAACCACCGGGTCTAAACCAGAATCAGAGGGTCAGAACCACTGGGTCAGGACCAGAACCAGTGGGTCAGAACCACCGGGTCAGAGCCACTGGGTTAGAACCAGAACCACCGGGTTAGAACCAGAACCAGTGGGTCAGAACCAGAACCACCGGGTTAGAACCAGAACCAGTGGGTCAGAACCATCAGGTCAGAACCAGGACCTGCGGGTCAGAACCACTGGGTCAGAACCACTGGATCAGAACCAGAACCTCCGGGTCAGAACCAGGACTCACTTGGTGACTCCGTAGTCGATGCCGATGGTCGCCAGGTACTTTGGGACGAACCTCTTCTCGCAGTAGCGCTTGATGATGCAGCTCTGAGGGTAGAAACATCCAGAACATCACTGAAGCTCACATTAATCATCCTCATCAATCAGCCGATTAATAGAACAATAATCATTTTAATAAGCAATGTAATAAAACATGATAATATATGAAGAACTACTCGGTTATAATAAAATCACTCGTTATTTAAACAGAGTCTGGCGTAAACAAAACGTCTTGGTCTGAGACTTTGAAGCTTCGGTATAAAATCTAAATAAAATCCAATAACGGTTGTTTTTCCAGGCTGTCAGTAACTGATCCGTCCCTCTGGATGTAATAACCGGGTTATGATGATGATGATCAGCGGGGTAGGTCCGTGTTTGCTGCGTCCAGCTGCAGGGGACCAGTCTCCATCTTTATTTGCTGTCAAATAAGCAGAACCCGGCCTACCTTCCCCACCTCCGCGTTGCCGAGGCTGATGACTTTAACCCGCAGAGACTTCTTGTTGTCTCTTCTCTTCGTCGTCGTTGTCTCCATTTCAGGTTCGGTTCTGACCCAGTTTTACGGTAGAAACGTGGGAGCTGCTGCAGCTGCTGCAGCTAACGGTGCTAGCTGCTGTTAGCCACCAGGAGGATCAGAGCAGGACTGGGATCAATCAGATCTGCTGAAGGTTTCATGCAGAATGATCAGTCTGCAGCCCTGCAGCATGCAACCTGCCACATACAACCTGCAACCAGCAGCATGCAACCTACAACCTGCAGCCTACAACCTGCAGCCTGCAACCAGCAGCATGCAACCTACAGCATGCAACCTGCAACCAGCAGCCTAGAGCCTACAACCTGCAACCTACAACCTGCAACCTACAACCTACAACCTGCAGCCTGCCACTTACAACCAGCAGCATGCAACCTGCAACCTAAAGCCTGCAGCCTAGAGCCTGCAACCTGCCACTTACAACCTGCAGCATGCAACCTGCCACTTACAACCAGCAGCATGCAACCTGCAACCTAAAGCCTGCAGCCTAGAGCCTGCAACCTGCCACTTACAACCAGCAGCATGCAACCTGCAACCTAAAGTATGCAACCTGCAACCTACAGCATGCAACCTGCAACCTAAAGCCTGCAGCCTAGAGCCTGCAACCTACAACCTACAGCATGCAACCTGCAACCTACAACCTGCAGCATGCAACCTGCAACCTACAGCATGCAACCTGCCACCTACAACCTACAGCATGCAACCTACAACCTACAACCTGCAACCTGCCACCTACAACCTGCAACATGCCACCTACAACCTGCAGCATGCAACCTGCCACCTACAACCTACAGCATACAACCTACAACCTGCAACCTACAGCATGCAACCTGCAACCTGCAACCTACAACCTGCAGCATGCAACCTGCCACCTACAACCTGCAGCATGCAACCTGCAACCTACAGCATGCAACCTGCCACCTACAACCTACAGCATGCAACCTACAACCTGCAACCTGCCACCTACAACCTGCAACATGCCACCTACAACCTACAGCATGCAACCTACAACCTACAACCTGGAACCTACAGCATGCAACCTGCAACCTACAACCTGCAGCATGCAACCTGCAACCTACAACCTGCAACCTACAACATGCAACCTGCAACCTACAGCATGCAACCTACAACCTGCAACCTGCCACCTACAACCTGCAACATGCCACCTACAACCTACAGCATGCAACCTACAACCTGCAACCTGCCACCTACAACCTGCAACATGCCACCTACAACCTACAGCATGCAACCTACAACCTGCAACCTGCCACCTACAACCTGCAACATGCCACCTACAACCTACAGCATGCAACCTACAACCTACAACCTGCAACCTACAGCATGCAACCTGCAACCTACAGCATGCAACCTGCAACCTAAAGCCTGCAGCCTAGAGCCTGCAACCTACAACCTACAGCATGCAACCTGCAACCTACAACCTGCAGCATGCAACCTGCAACCTACAGCATGCAACCTGCCACCTACAACCTACAGCATGCAACCTACAACCTACAACCTGCAACCTGCCACCTACAACCTGCAACATGCCACCTACAACCTGCAGCATGCAACCTGCCACCTACAACCTACAGCATATAACCTACAACCTGCAACCTACAGCATGCAACCTGCAACCTGCAACCTACAACCTGCAGCATGCAACCTGCCACCTACAACCTGCAGCATGCAACCTGCAACCTACAGCATGCAACCTGCCACCTACAACCTACAGCATGCAACCTACAACCTGCAACCTGCCACCTACAACCTGCAACATGCCACCTACAACCTACAGCATGCAACCTACAACCTACAACCTGCAACCTACAGCATGCAACCTGCAACCTACAACCTGCAGCATGCAACCTGCCACCTACAACCTACAGCATACAACCTACAACCTGCAACCTACAGCATGCAACCTGCAACCTACAGCATGCAACCTGCAACCTACAACCTGCAGCATGCAACCTGCCACCTACAACCTGCAGCATGCAACCTGCAACCTACAGCATGCAACCTGCCACCTACAACCTACAGCATGCAACCTACAACCTGCAACCTGCCACCTACAACCTACAGCATGCAACCTACAACCTGCAACCTACAACCTGCAGCATGCAACCTGCAACCTACAACCTGCAGCATGCAACCTGCCACCTACAACCTACAGCATGCAACCTACAACCTGCAACCTACAACCTACAGCATGCAACCTACAACCTGCAACCTGCCACCTACAACCTACAGCATGCAACCTACAACCTGCAACCTACAACCTGCAGCATGCAACCTGCCACCTACAACCTGCAGCATGCAACCTGCAACCTACAGCATGCAACCTGCCACCTACAACCTACAGCATGCAACCTACAACCTACAACCTGCAACCTACAGCATGCAACCTGCAACCTACAACCTGCAGCATGCAACCTGCAACCTACAACCTGCAACCTACAACATGCAACCTGCCACCTACAACCTACAGCATGCAACCTGCAACCTACAACCTGCAACATGCCAGCTGCAACCTGCAGCATGCAACCTACAACCTGCAACCTACAACCTACAGCATGCAACCTACAACCTGCAACATGCCAGCTGCAACCTGCAGCATGCAACCTGCAACCTACAGCCTAGAACCTGCAACCTGCAACTCCCTCTGAGCTCCTGACCTGCTGGTTTTAATGTCAGCTTCCAGGACTGGACCGGTTCTGGACCACCAGGATCAGAGCAGGACTGGGACTAATCAGAACCCAGAGGACTGTCAGAAAATGCAACTTTATTCTCCTAATTTTACGAGTTTATTCTTGTAAATTTTGATCTTCTCGTTGTGACTTTATTCTCTAAATAGAAAAATAAAGTCTCCATCTCGGCCCTTAGACTCCATCGCATGGATCAAACTTGTGTTTTTGTTCAGCGTCAGATGATCAGGGGCTCCTTCCAGAGGGGGGGGGGCGCTGCTGGACCCGGGGGCCCACAGAGGAGGAGGTGCTGGAGGCCATGCAGGAGCAGGGAGCACCCCTGCAGCTCCTCCAGAGCTCCTCCTCCCTGTGCCTCCTGCTGACTGAGACTATATCCTTCCAGCAGCCAGGCATCAGTAGCAGCCTGGGTTGCAAGTTAAATTTCTGTCTTCTCTCTGCAGATGCTGCCTGGAGGGCAGAGGCGTTCATCAGGGAGCCCCTGGGGAGGCCTGGCCTCCCCACAGAGAGTAAGTCGGTCTATCAGAGGTTCTTCCTTCAGCCTGCTGGTTCTGCAGCGTGTCTGTGGTCTAACCTGGGATCAGAAACACTAAGTTCTCCCGTTAATCACTGCTGACACTTTCTTTATTAAATGTTTTAATCTATTTCTATGCTTTATTTTTAGACATGTGTGAATTTAACGTGTTTTTAATCAGCAGTGAGGTGATGCAGATGGTTTGCCTTATGCAGAGGGGGGGTCTGCATCCTTTTATTCCAATAAAGAGACAAAAGACATGTTTGCTTGAAATGACCTTTTATTGTTTTTAGCTACTTTAGGAATAAATGTTTTCAGATGATCGAAGCAAAGATCAGACATTTTTCCTCATCTCTGTGTGAATCCAGTCAGAAAGGTTTTATTCCAGCGATGAACCGATAACCAGACCAGCTTTGGTCCGATAACCAGACCAGCTTCGGTCCGATAACCGGACCAGCTTTGGTCCGATAACCAGACCAGCTTCGGTCCGATAACAGACCAGCTTCGGTCCGATAACAGACCAGCTTCGGTCCGATAACCAGACCAGCTTCGGTCCGATAACCAGACCAGCTTTGGTCCGATAACCAGACCAGCTTCGGTCCGATAACCGGACCAGCTTTGGTCCGATAACCAGACCAGCTTCGGTCCGATAACAGACCAGCTTCGGTCCGATAACCAGACCGGCTTTGGTCCGATAACCAGACCAGCTTCGGTCCGATAACAGACCAGCTTCGGTCCGATAACCAGACCAGCTTCGGTCCGATAACAGACCAGCTTCGGTCCGATAACCAGACCGGCTTCGGTCCGATAACCGGACCAGCTTTGGTCCGATAACCAGACCAGCTTCGGTCCGATAACAGACCAGCTTCGGTCCGATAACCAGACCAGCTTCGGTCCGATAACAGACCAGCTTCGGTCCGATAACCAGACCGGCTTTGGTCCGATAACAGACCAGCTTCGGTCCGATAACAGACCAGCTTTGGTCCGATAACCAGACCAGCTTTGGTCCGATAACAGACCAGCTTTGGTCCGATACCCAGACCAGCTTCGGTCCGATACCCAGACCGGCTTTGGTCCGATAACCAGACCAGCTTTGGTCCGATAACCAGACCAGCTTTGGTCCGATAACCAGACCAGCTTCGGTCCGATAACAGACCAGCTTTGGTCCGATAACCAGACCAGCTTTGGTCCGATAACAGACCAGCTTTGGTCCGATACCCAGACCAGCTTCGGTCCGATACCCAGACCGGCTTTGGTCCGATAACCAGACCAGCTTTGGTCCGATAACCAGACCAGCTTTGGTCCGATAACCAGACCAGCTTTGGTCCGATAACCAGACCAGCTTTGGTCCGATAACCAGACCAGCTTTGGTCCGATAACCAGACCAGCTTCGGTCCGATAACCAGACCAGCTTTGGTCCGATAACCAGACCAGCTTTGGTCCGATAACCAGACCAGCTTTGGTCCGATAACCAGACCAGCTTTGGTCCGATAACCAGACCAGCTTTGGTCAGATACCCAGACCAGCTTCGGTCCGATACCCAGACCAGCTTCGGTCCGATAACAGACCAGCTTTGGTCCGATAACCAGACCAGCTTTGGTCCGATAACAGACCAGCTTTGGTCCGATACCCAGACCAGCTTCGGTCCGATACCCAGACCGGCTTTGGTCCGATAACCAGACCGGCTTTGGTCCGATAACCAGACCAGCTTTGGTCCGATAACCAGACCAGCTTTGGTCCGATAACCAGACCAGCTTTGGTCCGATAACCAGACCAGCTTTGGTCCGATAACCAGACCAGCTTCGGTCCGATAACCAGACCAGCTTTGGTCCGATAACCAGACCAGCTTTGGTCCGATAACCAGACCAGCTTCGGTCCGATAACCAGACCAGCTTTGGTCCGATAACCAGACCAGCTTTGGTCCGATAACCAGACCGGCTTTGGTCCGATAACCAGACCGGCTTTGGTCCGATAACCGGACCAGCTTCGGTCCGATAACCGGACCAGCTTTGGTCCGATAACCAGACCAGCTTCGGTCCGATAACAGACCAGCTTCGGTCCGATAACCAGACCGGCTTCGGTCCGATAACCAGACCGGCTTTGGTCCGATAACCAGACCAGCTTCGGTCCGATAACCAGACCAGCTTTGGTCCGATAACCAGACCAGCTTTGGTCCGATAACAGACCAGCTTCGGTCCGATAACCAGACCGGCTTCGGTCCTATAACCGGACCAGCTTTGGTCCGATAACCAGACCAGCTTCGGTCCGATAACAGACCAGCTTCGGTCCGATAACCAGACCGGCTTCGGTCCGATAACCAGACCAGCTTCGGTCCGATAACAGACCAGCTTCGGTCCGATAACCAGACCGGCTTTGGTCCGATAACAGACCAGCTTCGGTCCGATAACAGACCAGCTTTGGTCCGATAACCAGACCAGCTTTGGTCCGATAACAGACCAGCTTTGGTCCGATACCCAGACCAGCTTCGGTCCGATACCCAGACCAGCTTCGGTCCGATAACCAGACCAGCTTTGGTCCGATAACCAGAGCAGCTTTGGTCCGATAACCAGACCAGCTTCGGTCCGATAACCAGACCAGCTTTGGTCCGATAACCAGACCAGCTTCGGTCCGATAACCAGACCAGCTTTGGTCCGATAACCAGACCGGCTTTGGTCCGATAACCAGACCGGCTTTGGTCCGATAACCAGACCGGCTTTGGTCCGATAACCAGACCGGCTTCGGTCCGATAACCAGACCGGCTTCGGTCCGATAACCAGACCAGCTTTGGTCCGATAACCAGACCAGCTTTGGTCCGATAACCAGACCAGCTTTGGTCCGATAACCAGACCAGCTTCGGTCCGATAACAGACCAGCTTTGGTCCGATAACCAGACCAGCTTTGGTCCGATAACCAGACCTGCTTTGGTCCGATAACCAGACCGGCTTTGGTCCGATAACAGACCGGCTTTGGTCCGATACCCAGACCGGCTTTGGTCCGATACCCAGACCGGCTTCGGTCCGATAACCAGACCGGCTTTGGTCCGATAACCAGACCGGCTTTGGTCCGATAACCAGACCGGCTTTGGTCCGATACCCAGACCGGCTTCGGTCCGATAACCAGACCGGCTTTGGTCCGATAACCAGACCGGCTTTGGTCCGATAACCAGACCGGCTTTGGTCCGATAACCAGACCGGCTTCGGTCCGATAACCAGACCGGCTTCGGTCCGATAACCAGACCGGCTTCGGTCCGATAACCAGACCGGCTTTGGTCCGATAACCAGACCGGCTTTGGTCCGATAACCAGACCGGCTTTGGTCCGATAACAGACCGGCTTTGGTC
Organism: Cyprinodon tularosa; assembly: GCF_016077235.1. Taxonomy (NCBI): domain Eukaryota; kingdom Metazoa; phylum Chordata; class Actinopteri; order Cyprinodontiformes; family Cyprinodontidae; genus Cyprinodon; species Cyprinodon tularosa. Next base: position 83,929 of record NW_024037898.1, read on the forward strand.
CGATACCCAGACCGGCTTCGGTCCGATAACCAGACCGGCTTTGGTCCGATAACCAGACCGGCTTTGGTCCGATAACCAGACCGGCTTCGGTCCGATAACCAGACCGGCTTCGGTCCGATAACCAGACCGGCTTTGGTCCGATAACCAGACCAGCTTCGGTCCGATAACCAGACCAGCTTCGGTCCGATAACCAGACCAGCTTTGGTCCGATAACCAGACCAGCTTTGGTCCGATGACCAGCTTTGGTCCTATAACCCGACCAGCTTTGGTCCGATAACCAGACCAGCTTTGGTCCGATAACCAGACCAGCTTTGGTCCGATAACCAGACCAGCTTTGGTCCGATAACCAGGCCAGCTTTGGTCCGATAACCAGACCAGCTTTGGTCCGATAACCAGACCGGCTTTGGTCCGATAACCAGGGTCAGAACTAAAAACAACCCGATCCCCTGAACTGACTCCGCCTCCATGTTTTCAGCCTTCAGGAGATCCTCCCTGCTGGAAAATCCTCTGCAGCCGAAATCCATCCAAGGTTTGACGTTTCAGAAATTAACATCAGAACTTTTCAAAAAAGATTCTTTTAGTGTCTGATCGTTGCTTCCTGTTGGCAACTATGTATGGAGTCAAACATTAGGAGCAACTTTATGCTTATTTAGCGTTTTATTCATTCATTTATAAAAATATTAGTTTGTTAAGTTAATATTTAGTTTGTTATATAAATATTTCACTCTAAACTAAGTATTTATTTAACCAACTAAATATCTAATTAAAGTAATATTTTTATAAATGAAATAATGACCTCCTCATGTTTCTGTTAAAACGCTAAATAACCAGAAATGTTGCTCCTAATGTCTGACGGCTGACCTTCACCAGCGGCGCCTCCTGCTCCCACCTGCCTCCCTCTCATGATGACCTGCAGGTGAGGAGGCCGAGGCGTCCGGCCAGCTGACAGTCCTTCCAGGAAGTTGCCGTTGTCCTCCTGTTGCCTGGAACATCTCCAGTCTTAGTTGATCTATGGAGAAGCTTCAGCAGCTCCTCCTCTATCAGGACATGGAGCCTTCAGACCAACCAACCACCTCCTCATGAACACCTCCTCCTCCTCAGCTTCAGGAGCTGTTTGTCCGTTTTCAGAAATGTTCTCCAGTTTTTAATTTTGAATATCAGCAGAGAACCCTTCCTGATGTGTTGAGCAACAGCTCAGAGGAATAAGAAAGGAGCTGAGATGTCACAGGTTGCTGGTTCAACTCCTGGACTTTACTTCATTATTTTCCTGTTTTTTTAGGAAAAGGCAAGAAGAGGCCTGCTGGATTCGAACCGACAACCTTTATATAACCAAGCAGCCTTCTTACTGGCTGAGCTACTGACTCATCTACTAATCAGAGCGTTTTTGGTAAATTTGTCTTTTAATTTTGTGTTTTCAACCAGATTTAGACGCCGATCTGCCGACGGCTGAACGTTTCACTTCCAAACCCTCATTTTCTCCTGGAAAAGTGTTGAACTCTGAGGTCTGAGCAGAGCTCTCTACAGCTGGAGACAGGAGGATGAAGAAGGGTCCCTATGTCCTCCAGCAGTCTAAGCCTATAGCAGCAGATCTGATAGATCAGGATAACTCACGGCTCAGCATCTGGTTTCATCCTTTGCTCTGGATTCAAATAACGTGTTTCTACTAAAAACAGGAACTTTATTCTTAGTTACGCTCTTAAGGCCTGTAAAACCCAAACATAGAAAAAGATGGAAGCACTCAGATGTTGCTGTAGGAAACCTTTGAGGCTGAAAATGAAGCGTTTTCATTTGAAAGGTTTTTATTTCATATATAAAGTTAGAAAGCAGCTGGAGGAGGTCATGGTTTCAGTTCAGGAAGCTCCGACACTCGTCTCATTTTCTCTGCAGTCATGTTTATTAAATATATGCAGAAAATGTTAGAAACACTAAAACATTTCTCCTAACATAGAGGAAAAAACAACTAAATAGAGTTTAAAGGATTTTAAACACAAGGAAATAAAATAAAGTGTTTTAGTTTTCAAATGACTTAAAACAAAAAAACAGAAACTAATTTGCCTTTAAATACAAAAACCTTTAATAAGAACAATTTTCTTTGCTCTTAGATGAACATGGTTGTCGGTAACCATGGCAACAGGGGCCAGACACCTGGATTAATCAGGAAAGAGGAAACAAAGGAGCTGCAGAAGTTCAGGAAGACATCTAAGCCATGCAGCTTGTTTTTCAGGGTTTTTATTTGATTGTTGCTTCACATTAAAACCTGAGTGATGCAGTTTGCAGCAGAATAAACATCTGAAGAACAAGCAGAAGATCCAGACGTCACATGGTTTGGTTCTCCTCCTGCTAACCATCAGGGTCCAGGAAGAGGCTCCTCTGACCCGACCACTGGACTCCACAGGTTCTTTAAAACAGATCCGCTGTTTGTAGATTTTAGGACACAGAAACATGATCATTCACAGCCTTCAAGTTTGACCGAGGTTAAAAACAAGCTGCATGAAAAAGCTTGTGAGGAAAAACCCTCCCAGGTTTATGTCTCTGACCTCATTTAAAGGGTTTTACATCAAACTCAGCAGATCCAGACCTAAACCTTAAACCAGAACTCATTAGGCTGAAAACAGATCATTACTTTCTCATTTTATAACATTTGGAGGATTTCTACTCCAGATTAGCAGAAAGAGTCTGACCAACATCCTGATGAGGAAGAGGCGGGGCTATGAAGGGCAACAACCAATAGAAACTCAGTGAGCCCAAAGTAAAACAGAAACCTGCATCAGTTCTGTAACATTGGCAGCTGGTGGCTATTAATCCAGCCGAGGGCCAACCGAGGACCAGCCGAGGACCAGCCGAGGGCCAGCCGAGGACCAGCCGAGGGCCAGCCGAGGGCCAGCCGAGGGCCAGCCGAGGGCCAGCCGAGGGCCAGCTGAGGGCCAGCCAAGGACCAGCTGAGGGCCAGCCAAAGACCAGCTGAGGGCCAGCCAAAGACCAGCTGAGGGCCAGCCAAGGACCAGCTGAGGGCCAGCCAAAGACCAGCTGAGGGCCAGCCAAAGACCAGCAGAGGGCCAGCCGAGGGCCAGCCGAGGGCCAGCTGAGGGCCAGCTGAGGGCCAGCCAAAGACCAGCCGAGTGCCAGCCGAGTGCCAGCCAAAGACCAGCCAAAGACCAGCCGAGGACCAGCCAAGGACCAGCCAAAGACCAGCCGAGTGCCAGCCAAAGACCAGCCAAAGACCAGCCGAGTGCCAGCCAAAGACCAGCCAAAGACCAGCCGAGTGCCAGCCGAGTGCCAGCCAAAGACCAGCCGAGTGCCAGCCGAGTGCCAGCCGAGTGCCAGCCAAAGACCAGCCAAAGACCAGCCGAGGACCAGCCAAGGACCAGCCAAAGACCAGCCGAGTGCCAGCCAAAGACCAGCCAAAGACCAGCCGAGTGCCAGCCAAAGACCAGCCAAAGACCAGCCGAGTGCCAGCCGAGTGCCAGCCAAAGACCAGCCGAGTGCCAGCCAAAGACCAGCCAGGGACCAGCCAGGGGCCAGCCAAAGACCAGCTGAGGACCAGCCAAAGACCAGCCAAAGACCAGCTGAGTGCCAGCCAAAGACCAGCCAAAGACCAGCTGAGTGCCAGCCAAAGACCAGCCAAAGACCAGCTGAGTGCCAGCCAAAGACCAGCCAAAGACCAGCCGAGTGCCAGCCGAGTGCCAGCCAAAGACCAGCCAAAGACCAGCCGAGTGCCAGCCAAAGACCAGCCAGGGACCAGCCAGGGGCCAGCCAAAGACCAGCTGAGGACCAGCCAAAGACCAGCCAAAGACCAGCTGAGTGCCAGCCAAAGACCAGCCAAAGACCAGCTGAGTGCCAGCCAAAGACCAGCCAAAGACCAGCCGAGTGCCAGCCAAAGACCAGCCAAAGACCAGCTGAGTGCCAGCCAAAGACCAGCCAAAGACCAGCTGAGTGCCAGCCAAAGACCAGCCAAAGACCAGCCGAGTGCCAGCCAAAGACCAGCCAGGGACCAGCCAGGGGCCAGCCAAAGACCAGCCAAAGACCAGCTGAGGACCAGCCAAAGACCAGCCGAGTGCCAGCCAAAGACCAGCCGAGTGCCAGCCAAAGACCAGCCAAAGACCAGCCAGGGACCAGCCGAGGGCCAGCCAAAGACCAGCCGAGTGCCAGCCAAGGACCAGCCGAGTACCAGCCAAGGACCAGCCGAGTGCCAGCCAAGGACCAGCCGAGTGCCAGCCAAGGACCAGCCGAGTGCCAGCCAAAGACCAGCCGAGTGCCAGCCAAAGACCAGCCAAAGACCAGCCGAGGACCAGCCGAGGGCCAGCCAAAGACCAGCCAAAGACCAGCCAAAGACCAGCCAAAGACCAGCCGAGTGCCAGCCAAAGACCAGCCAAAGACCAGCCGAGTGCCAGCCGAGTGCCAGCCAAAGACCAGCCAAAGACCAGCCGAGGACCAGCCGAGGGCCAGCCAAAGACCAGCCAAAGACCAGCTGAGGACCAGCCGAGTGCCAGCCAAAGACCAGCCAAAGACCAGCCGAGTGCCAGCCGAGTGCCAGCCAAAGACCAGCCAAAGACCAGCCGAGGACCAGCCAAGGACCAGCCGAGTGCCAGCCAAGGACCAGCCGAGTGCCAGCCAAGGACCAGCCGAGTGCCAGCCAAGGACCAGCCGAGTGCCAGCCAAAGACCAGCCAAAGACCAGCCGAGGACTAGCCGAGGGCCAGCCAAAGACCAGCCAAAGACCAGCCGAGTGCCAGCCGAGTGCCAGCAAAAGACCAGCCAAAGACCAGCCGAGTGCCAGCCGAGTGCCAGCCAAAGACCAGCCAAAGACCAGCCGAGTGCCAGCCAAAGACCAGCCAGGGACCAGCCAGGGGCCAGCCAAAGACCAGCCAAAGACCAGCTGAGGACCAGCCAAAGACCAGCCAAAGACCAGCTGAGTGCCAGCCAAAGACCAGCCAAAGACCAGCTGAGTGCCAGCCAAAGACCAGCCAGGGACCAGCCAGGGGCCAGCCAAAGAACAGCCAAAGACCAGCTGAGGACCAGCCAAAGACCAGCCAAAGACCAGCTGAGTGCCAGCCAAAGACCAGCCAAAGACCAGCTGAGTGCCAGCCAAAGACCAGCCAAAGACCAGCTGAGTGCCAGCCAAAGACCAGCCAAAGACCAGCCGAGTGCCAGCCAAAGACCAGCCAAAGACCAGCCGAGGACCAGCCGAGGGCCAGCCAAAGACCAGCCAAAGACCAGCCGAGTGCCAGCCGAGTGCCAGCCGAGTGCCAGCCAAAGACCAGCCAAAGACCAGCCGAGGACCAGCCAAGGACCAGCCAAAGACCAGCCGAGTGCCAGCCGAGTGCCAGCCAAAGACCAGCCAAAGACCAGCTGAGTGCCAGCCAAAGACCAGCTGAGTGCCAGCCAAAGACCAGCCAAAGACCAGCCGAGTGCCAGCCAAAGACCAGCTAGGGACCAGCCAGGGGCCAGCCAAAGACCAGCCAAAGACCAGCTGAGGACCAGCCAAAGACCAGCCAAAGACCAGCTGAGTGCCAGCCAAAGACCAGCCAAAGACCAGCCGAGTGCCAGCCAAAGACCAGCCAGGGACCAGCCAGGGGCCAGCCAAAGACCAGCTGAGGACCAGCCAAAGACCAGCCAAAGACCAGCTGAGTGCCAGCCAAAGACCAGCCAAAGACCAGCTGAGTGCCAGCCAAAGACCAGCCAAAGACCAGCCGAGTGCCAGCCAAAGACCAGCCAAAGACCAGCTGAGTGCCAGCCAAAGACCAGCCAAAGACCAGCTGAGTGCCAGCCAAAGACCAGCCAAAGACCAGCCGAGTGCCAGCCGAGTGCCAGCCAAAGACCAGCCAAAGACCAGCCGAGTGCCAGCCAAAGACCAGCCAGGGACCAGCCAGGGGCCAGCCAAAGACCAGCCAAAGACCAGCTGAGGACCAGCCAAAGACCAGCCAAAGACCAGCTGAGTGCCAGCCAAAGACCAGCCAAAGACCAGCTGAGTGCCAGCCAAAGACCAGCCAAAGACCAGCCGAGTGCCAGCCAAAGACCAGCCAAAGACCAGCTGAGTGCCAGCCAAAGACCAGCTGAGTGCCAGCCAAAGACCAGCCAAAGACCAGCCGAGTGCCAGCCAAAGACCAGCTAGGGACCAGCCAGGGGCCAGCCAAAGACCAGCCAAAGACCAGCTGAGGACCAGCCAAAGACCAGCCAAAGACCAGCTGAGTGCCAGCCAAAGACCAGCCAAAGACCAGCCGAGTGCCAGCCAAAGACCAGCCAAAGACCAGCTGAGTGCCAGCCAAAGACCAGCCAAAGACCAGCCGAGTGCCAGCCAAAGACCAGCTAGGGACCAGCCAGGGGCCAGCCAAAGACCAGCCAAAGACCAGCTGAGGACCAGCCAAAGACCAGCCAAAGACCAGCTGAGTGCCAGCCAAAGACCAGCCAAAGACCAGCCGAGTGCCAGCCAAAGACCAGCCAAAGACCAGCTGAGTGCCAGCCAAAGACCAGCCAAAGACCAGCCGAGTGCCAGCCAAAGACCAGCCAGGGACCAGCCAGGGGCCAGCCAAAGACCAGCCAAAGACCAGCTGAGGACCAGCCAAAGACCAGCCGAGTGCCAGCCAAAGACCAGCCGAGTGCCAGCCAAAGACCAGCCAAAGACCAGCCAGGGACCAGCCGAGGGCCAGCCAAAGACCAGCCGAGTGCCAGCCAAGGACCAGCCGAGTGCCAGCCAAGGACCAGCCGAGTGCCAGCCAAGGACCAGCCGAGTGCCAGCCAAGGACCAGCCGAGTGCCAGCCAAGGACCAGCCGAGTGCCAGCCAAAGACCAGCCAAAGACCAGCCGAGGACCAGCCGAGTGCCAGCCGAGTGCCAGCCAAAGACCAGCCAAAGACCAGCCGAGTGCCAGCCGAGGGCCAGCCAAAGACCAGCCAAAGACCAGCCAAAGACCAGCCGAGTGCCAGCCGAGTGCCAGCCAAAGACCAGCCAAAGACCAGCCGAGTGCCAGCCAAAGACCAGCCAAAGACCAGCCAAAGACCAGCCGAGGACCAGCCGAGGGCCAGCCAAAGACCAGCCAAAGACCAGCCAAAGACCAGCCAAAGACCAGCCGAGTGCCAGCCGAGTGCCAGCCAAAGACCAGCCAAAGACCAGCCGAGTGCCAGCCGAGTGCCAGCCAAAGACCAGCCAAAGACCAGCCGAGGACCAGCCGAGGGCCAGCCAAAGACCAGCCAAAGACCAGCTGAGGACCAGCCGAGTGCCAGCCAAAGACCAGCCAAAGACCAGCCGAGTGCCAGCCGAGTGCCAGCCAAAGACCAGCCAAAGACCAGCCGAGGACCAGCCAAGGACCAGCCGAGTGCCAGCCAAGGACCAGCCGAGGACCAGCCGAGGACCAGCCGAGGGCCAGCCAAAGACCAGCCAAAGACCAGCCGAGTGCCAGCCGAGTGCCAGCCAAGGACCAGCCGAGTGCCAGCCAAGGACCAGCCGAGTGCCAGCCAAAGACCAGCCAAAGACCAGCCGAGGACCAGCCGAGGGCCAGCCAAAGACCAGCCAAAGACCAGCCGAGTGCCAGCCGAGTGCCAGCCAAAGACCAGCCAAAGACCAGCCGAGTGCCAGCCGAGTGCCAGCCAAAGACCAGCCAAAGACCAGCCGAGTGCCAGCCAAAGACCAGCCAGGGACCAGCCAGGGGCCAGCCAAAGACCAGCTGAGGACCAGCCAAAGACCAGCCAAAGACCAGCTGAGTGCCAGCCAAAGACCAGCCAGGGACCAGCCAGGGGCCAGCCAAAGACCAGCCAAAGACCAGCTGAGGACCAGCCAAAGACCAGCCAAAGACCAGCTGAGTGCCAGCCAAAGACCAGCTGAGTGCCAGCCAAAGACCAGCCAAAGACCAGCTGAGTGCCAGCCAAAGACCAGCCAAAGACCAGCTGAGTGCCAGCAAAAGACCAGCCGAGTGCCAGCCAAAGACCAGCCAGGGACCAGCCAGGGGCCAGCCAGGGGCCAGCCAAAGACCAGCCAAAGACCAGCTGAGGACCAGCCAAAGACCAGCCGAGTGCCAGCCAAAGACCAGCCAAAGACCAGCCAGGGACCAGCCGAGGGCCAGCCAAAGACCAGCCAAAGACCAGCCGAGTGCCAGCCAAAGACCAGCCAAAGACCAGCCAAAGACCAGCCGAGTGCCAGCCAAAGACCAGCCGAGTGCCAGCCAAAGACCAGCCGAGTGCCAGCCAAAGACCAGCCGAGTGCCAGCCAAAGACCAGCCGAGTGCCAGCCAAAGACCAGCCGAGTGCCAGCCAAAGACCAGCCGAGTGCCAGCCAAAGACCAGCAGAGGGCCAGCCAAAGACCAGCCGAGTGCCAGCCAAAGACCAGCCGAGTGCCAGCCAAAGACCAGCCGAGTGCCAGCCAAAGACCAGCCGAGTGCCAGCCAAGGACCAGCAGAGGGCCAGCTAAAGACCAGCCGAGTGCCAGCCAAAGACCAGCCGAGTGCCAGCCAAAGACCAGCCGAGTGCCAGCCAAAGACCAGCCGAGTGCCAGCCAAGGACCAGCAGAGGGCCAGCCAAAGACCAGCCAAAGACCAGCCAAAGACCAGCCGAGTGCCAGCCAAAGACCAGCCGAGTGCCAGCCAAAGACCAGCCGAGTGCCAGCCAAAGACCAGCCGAGTGCCAGCCAAGGACCAGCAGAGGGCCAGCCAAAGACCAGCCGAGTGCCAGCCAAAGACCAGCCGAGTGCCAGCCAAGGACCAGCCGAGTGCCAGCCAAGGACCAGCCGAGTGCCAGCCAAGGACCAGCCGAGTGCCAGCCAAAGACCAGCCAAAGACCAGCCGAGTGCCAGCCGAGTGCCAGCCAAAGACCAGCCAAAGACCAGCCGAGTGCCAGCCGAGTGCCAGCCAAAGACCAGCCAAAGACCAGCCGAGGACCAGCCAAAGACCAGCCAAAGACCAGCCAAAGACCAGCCAAAGACCAGCCGAGTGCCAGCCGAGTGCCAGCCAAAGACCAGCCAAAGACCAGCCGAGTGCCAGCCGAGTGCCAGCCAAAGACCAGCCAAAGACCAGCTGAGGACCAGCCAAAGACCAGCTGAGTGCCAGCCAAAGACCAGCCAAAGACCAGCCAGGGACCAGCCAGGGGCCAGCCAAAGACCAGCCAAAGACCAGCTGAGGACCAGCCAAAGACCAGCCAAAGACCAGCTGAGTGCCAGCCAAAGACCAGCCAAAGACCAGCTGAGTGCCAGCCAAAGACCAGCCAAAGACCAGCCGAGTGCCAGCCAAAGACCAGCCAAAGACCAGCTGACTTCCAGCCAAAGACCAGCCAAAGACCAGCTGAGTGCCAGCCAAAGACCAGCCGAAGACCAGCCGAGTGCCAGCCAAAGATCAGCCAGGGACCAGCCAAAGACCAGCCAAAGACCAGCTGAGGACCAGCCAAAGATCAGCCGAGTGCCAGCCAAAGATCAGCCAGGGACCAGCCAAAGACCAGCCAAAGACCAGCTGAGGACCAGCCAAAGATCAGCCGAGTGCCAGCCAAAGACCAGCCAGGGACCAGCCAAAGACCAGCCGAGTGCCAGCCAAAGACCAGCCGAGTGCCAGCCAAAGACCAGCCGAGTGCCAGCCAAAGACCAGCCGAGTGCCAGCCAAAGACCAGCAGAGTGCCAGCCAAGGACCAGCAGAGGGCCAGCCAAAGACCAGCCGAGTGCCAGCCAAAGACCAGCCGAGTGCCAGCCAAAGACCAGCCGAGTGCCAGCCAAAGACCAGCCGAGTGCCAGCCAAGGACCAGCAGAGGGCCAGCCAAAGACCAGCCGAGTGCCAGCCAAAGACCAGCCGAGTGCCAGCCAAAGACCAGCCGAGTGCCAGCCAAGGACCAGCAGAGGGCCAGCCAAAGACCAGCCAAAGACCAGCCAAAGACCAGCCGAGTGCCAGCCAAAGACTAGCCGAGTGCCAGCCAAAGACCAGCCGAGTGCCAGCCAAAGACCAGCCGAGTGCCAGCCAAAGACCAGCCGAGTGCCAGCCAAGGACCAGCCGAGTGCCAGCCAAGGACCAGCCAAAGACCAGCCGAGTGCCAGCCAAAGACCAGCCGAGTGCCAGCCAAGGACCAGCCAAAGACCAGCCGAGTGCCAGCCAAAGACCAGCCGAGTGCCAGCCAAGGACCAGCCAAAGACCAGCCGAGTGCCAGCCAAAGACCAGCCAAAGACCAGCCGAGTGCCAGCCAAAGACCAGCCAAAGACCAGCCAAAGACCAGCCAAAGACCCATCAAGGAAAATGGGTGAATGTTGAATGGCTGCTCCTTTAAGCATCCAGAGAGGAACATTAAAACCTCTGAAGGTCAGAAACCAGGATGAACCCGGTGATCTGAGGCTTTGACCCCTGGAGACTCTTTCAATGACCTCATGATGACCTCATGATGGGCTGTAGAAATGGACTGGTTCTTTCCCAGTCCAGGAGTTCTGACCATCACAGTCACCCTGCAGGTGGTCACTAATGCAGTAAATCCTTTAAAGCAGCTCTGGCTGCTTCTTTCACCTCCTTCATTCCAAACAGCAGATTAAAGCGAAGGAAGGAGGAAACAGAAGCAACGAGCTGAAGGGAAAGTTCATCTGCTCAAAGTTTCACTGCTGACTGAAAACAGCAACACCTGAACATGATCACTGCATGAAGCAGACACACCTGTGGATCCCAGAAACAGGAAGGAACCCCTGCATGAGAGGAACCATTTAAAGGAGGGACTGGAGACCGGCTGCTGCTTCCTGTTTTCAAAATAAAAGCATCAACAGCCACTAGTATCTTTAGAGCTTCAACCCAGAAAAGGAAAGAAAAGCAAAGATGATCTTAGAAGAATGATAAATATGGTGGAGATGTTTGAAACTGTGATTGCATCAGTTTATAGAGACATTCAGCGAGGCCAATTAAAAGAAGATAAAAGTAAACAAACTAAAGTCTAATCGCTGAAGAGGTGAACGATTTAGAGCAGCAACGAGTTCTAAAGATGGACGAATAAAACCACCAAGCAACCATCGTTTCTCTGGACCAACCAGCAGGAAATCTCTTCTGGGTTCAGTTTGTTGGTTCAACCATAGAAATAATATTAGAGCAGACCTCGCATTTATGGTGGCAGCGCAGGGATTACGGGCGCCATCTTGGGGAGGTCGACCTTCCTGCCTAACCTGAACAGTAGAAGGATGCTTCAGCACTGCAGTTTGTTTCAGTTTAAATCAGCAGACTGATGACATCACAGGTGGAGGCAGAACTTCCTGAAGAAACCACAGATATACACCACATAGAATAGAAACGCTCTCTGTTGTCCCACAGTGGGGAAATGGTGGAGTTACAGCAGCATTCCAGCTAAAGTGGTCACACTATGTGGACCTTAAAAAGTGCCGAAAGTTAAAAATATAAATACAATCCAATTTTATTAGTTAAGCACTTAAAAAAAACCCACAGCTGAATAAAGAGCTGGAAATAAATAATAAAACATAAAACAGTATCAATAAAAAACAAAACAGCTAAAACATGGATAAAAATAACATTCACATTAAATATAAAAATAAACAAATAAAATACTGCATCCGAAGAATAAATAATCAATACAGCTCTGGACATTTTTCAGTATTTTACTATATTTTTACAGTATATATATATATGTTTTTTTGTCCTCTTATCTTTAGGAACAGTCCAGTCCAGTTCATAATCAGGCGTTTTATTGACAGACTTCAAACCATCATTTTAAAGCAGAAACAGTTTGATTTCCACTGTAGCTTTTGTCTATTTAATGATGAACCCTGAGTGGTTTAATATTCACCAATTAGAGATTTTATTCTCTCAAACAAACAGATTCTACAGTCAGACAAATCCAGCAATTTCCCATAAAACTGCAGAGAAACTCAGAGGAGCTGCACATTTCTATGAACTCAATAGAAGTAGCGCCTAAACTGGTTGGTCTAAAAGCATGTTGGGATAGAAATATAGATCAAGAGATTCCAGATAATCATTGGAAAGAAGGATGTGCATCATGGCGCCGTCTATCACGTGAAGCACAGTCTCCTTTCATTAAATAGATCAAACTGGACCTCTACCAAACTGCCACGAATAAAACTGAGAAACAGCGACTAATGCTGGAGACGTAATGAAAGGTTGGAACTCTGCTGCATCTGTTATACGAGTTTGATTAAACTAAAACTGGTGTTGGGCCCAAATTTGGTCAAAAACTCAACATTATGTTTGTTTGATGGGATTATTTCCAGATTACATAAAAATGTCAAAAAAGCAGAAATCTTGGTGCCGTTCAGCTTTGAAAGCAGGAGGCAGGAAAACTTTACGCCACTAGAAAATTCCACTCGCTCCACGTTACAGGAGTGGATACAGGCGTTAAGGTCGTAGGGAAGCGTTTTATCCAAACGTTATGTTTCCGAATTCTCCCAGTGGTGCCCGACTTAACACCGGTGAATAAAGTGAATGTGATTGGTCGATTATCAAGGGGGCGGGATTGTTGTGGTAGAAGGTTTGCAGCATGTTTGGTTGTAGCTGGTTTGTTGGAAGCCTCTTGCTAACCAGTTAGCATCTTAGTGCTAGCAGGTTCCCAATGGGAAATTCCATTGAGACCAAGCAGCACTAAGATGCTAACCGGTTAGCAACTTAGTGCTAGTAGGTTCCCAATGGGAAATTCCATTGGGACCAAGCAGCACTAAGATGCTAACCGGTTAGCATCTTAGTGCTAGTAGGTTCCCAATGGGAAATTCCATTGGGAACCTGCTAGCACTAAGATGCTAACTGGTTAGCATCTTAGTGCTAGCAGGTTCCCAATGGGAAATTCCATTGGGACCAAGCAGCACTAAGATGCTAACCGGTTAGCATCTTAGTGCTAGCAGGTTCCCAATGGGAAATTCCATTGGGACCAAGTAGCTCTAAATTGGTGACTTAGAAACGACGCTGTCAAGGAACGCTATGGACAGCGGAAACATGCAAGAGGAGGAGAGTTTAGTGTCGGAGGTCGTGGATGAGTCTCCTCCATCCTCCATTTTTTATTTAGAGGAGGAAAGCGGGGACCAAGATGTTGTGGAAGAGGACGCCAGGGCGGCAGAAGCTTGGTTTGGTGTAGAAGGCTTCCAGCCGTACATGTTTGAGCCCTTGCCTCGCAACGCTGCCAGTTCTGTTAGCTCTACGCCTGCCGAAGACACAGACGTCCATCCCCGTGAACACTGGGACGCAACTCAATGGGAAAGGAAAGGATTCTGGTTTCAACCGTTGCGTATATTAGCTGCGACATATGAATCAAGATGCTATGACCGAAAACATTTGATTGACAGATGACCGTTGATATGATTGGCTGAATTTAGGTGTTCAGGCTGACGTAGAACTAACTGGCCTGCAGAACATAACGGGAAAAAAAACAGATTTTAAGACATATCGTCTGATAAACTTATAAACATGTTTAAGTCAGAGTGATTTAACATTTAAATACGACTTTAAATCCAATGGCAGGTATGAGCAGGTGGCCTATAAGGTGGCTGGGAGGGAAGAAGTATTCAATCACTGCTGGGGTCAATTCCTCGCTCCATTGCTGGACATGTAAAGGTGTCGCCTTCTACTGATATTTTATTAGAAAAAGAAACAGGATTCTTATAATAGATATTTGTCTTGTTTAGTGATCTATGTTATATGTTGTAGATCTATCTTATTGACATTGTTGCTTTTTTATTTGATCTTTTTTTTTTATTACTATTATTATTATTATTATTATTATTATTATTATCTTGTTTTATGCCTATAAGTGCACACAGGATGTTTTTCTGACCCATGTGACTCTAACAGGATAATGAGAGATTTTCTCTGTCTGTTTACAAAAAAACAAACAAAAATAAAACCCCTGGTTGGTTTAAGCCTTTAAAGGATGGTCCTGCAGACAGAGCAGATTAAACTCAACCATCAAAGTCCCAAAAACCAGCCTGAATCTGTTCAACTCCTCATTCTGGTCAATAGTTGCTGGTTTCCAGTTGCTTCATCAGATCATTTCTGTTGATTTTCTCTAAAACTGTCCTCATGTCTCTGACAGCGTCTTCCTCAGAGCTGCACCATGAGATCCACCACCTGCTCTCTGCCAGCCGCCTCTACAGCCTTTATTTTGAAGCCTTTTTCAGGCAGAAACCATTTAAACCTGATCAGTTCCTCAGCGCTGAGGTCATCCAGGATTCCCAGCAGCTTCTCCTTCTGATTGGTTCTCTGTTTGGATCAAACAACAACCCAGAGTTACACTATCCAAAATATTTTTTTATCTTTAGTTTATTTTTAGTTTATTTTGAACGGAAGTTGATTTGAGCTCCATTCAAATGTTCATCCGTTGTTCTGCCACACAACCAGTAGGGGGCGTGTGCATAAACAATGTTTAGTAATTTACTTTATAAATGAAAATTACTGCAAATAAGAAGCAGCAAAGATGTTAGAGAAACACATTAATAATTTTATAACATTTATAAACAGCTCACCTTTCTTTAAATGCTGCTTTGTTTGATTTTAAATCATTTTCCTCCTTAAGCTGCGCTTTCCTGACATTTGGGAGGAGAGACAGTTTGAATCTTTGATTATTGAGATTTGATGCTAAACTAACAAACTTTGCAGCTAATTGTTGTAAAACGTTTAGGGATGAACTTCTTGTGGTCTGACCTGTCAGAGACTCCCTCCTCTCCGTCACCATGGTGATCCATGCTGCTGGTTCACCTGATCAAACACCTGCAGAGGAAACCTTCACAGCCTCCAGGAAGCAGAGATGTTAGACCTGAACAGGAAGTGGATGAAGGTCAGCCATGATGATGATGATGATGATGATGATGATGATGATGATCCTCTCTGAGGACCAGAGATAAACACAAGCTGCGTCCTTAGGAGGACCCAGCCTTCGGAGGAAGCTCCGGAGGATCCTCAGCCGCTGCTAAATGGGAGGCTCCAGCCTTTGGAGCACTTCCTGGTTGCGACATGACGTCATCGCGTCTACCCCAAACACTGCGCCAAACAAAAGCTCGAGAAATACGGAAAGAAACAACAAAAACCAAAACTTTAATATTTATCTATTTATTTAAATGACTACTTTCACTAATGTTGTGTTTAGAAGCCAAACTGTAAATAAATAATTTTTTGTCTAAATAGTTTCCCCCTTACTGCCTGATTTTTTTTGCAATTATATAATGAAAAAATAATGCAGAAAAAAAATCTAAATATAAAAATGCGAAAAAAAAAGTTGAATAGTGGATTTAGATGAAGTAAAATTTAATTTCTAATAAATCATGTAATAAAGACAATGAAAAAAGATAGATGACTGAATAAAAGTAAATATTTTTGTCTTGTTTTTTCTACAGCTCATAACGGTTTTGTTCTTCAAGTGAATTATACTTTAAACTTTATTATACTGTAAATTAACTTTACATTATTGAGTATTAAAGCAGAATGTTTGCAGTATTAACGGCCCAGAACAGCTGGACTAATGTTCTTCCTTCAGCTGCATTAAGCTTTAACTGTTCTAATCATTTTCAATAAACTGTTTGAGAATAAAATGATCTGATTAGTGTGGATATAAATGTAAAACTGTTACATTTGATGTTGAGCAGAAGATAATGAGGCAGAAATAAAAATAAAAAATACAAAGAAAGAAAAATACAGACAAAAACATTATCGCATGCACAGAAATAAATACTTAAGAAATAAGTAATAAATAAATAAAGTTGAAGATTATAATGGACAATAAATAAATGAGGTAATTATAACAAAAGAGAATAAATAAAGAGACTAATTAAAAGAGATATATACATTTATGTCTCACTGTATAATTTCATTTCTATCTACATTTATTTGTTTATTCTATTTTTGGGGGCAATTAATTCTATGCTTATTTATTTTTTGAGCATTTATTTATTTCTGTATTGATTTTTAAATATGGTCCTCCATAAAGCAGCTCATCTGTTTTTAAATTAAAACTCAAACCTGTTTATTCATCAAAGTCTTTCCCAACTGGAAGGACGCCTCCCCCTAGTGGTCCGAGAGGGTATTGCAGGGAGTGCAGGAAAATATTTGATCTCTCAGATAAAATAAAATAAAATAAAATAAGGCTTTAATCTTTTTTAAGTCAAACAAGCTTTTATCACCAAACTGTAAATTTTTATTATATGTTTGAGTTCAGCTTCAGCTGGGAGCCACATCCAAACCAAGCAGAGGAACAGACTGGATGCAGAGAATTTGTCGTCTAATCTTTTTATCTATGTAATAAAGATGAGTTAAATCTGTTATAAAGAAAACATCAGAGTTCAATCATTAGGATTGAACTAAAACATATAATGTTTAGTAACTGTTTGATTGGATGTAATCTGGGATCTTATTGATGGTAATTGGAGATGTTGCTTTATTAAAATAATACTGTACTCCTGCATTCAACATATGTCCTGTTTGACATCAAACTACGCTGAATATTGTTCTATTTTTCTGTCAGATTTTAGAAGGAGAAAATATAATTTAATTTAACCCATAATCAATAAAGATCTTTTTTACTTTCTAGTATCTGCTTCAACTAGATTTTCTTTTATATGCACTCAAGTTGTCAAAAGTATAACTAATGATTATGTAAATGGAACATTTAGTTAGTTGCAAGCGGTAATTTTTAAGTCAAAGTGAGGAAGGTTGAATGGTGTAGTGGGGAACTCATCTATTCTCAAAGTCAATGTAGAAACTGAGAGGATAGATCTGCTATGAGAACAAGTCAAAGCGTGGAGGGTCCAGTGGTCCAGTGGTGGAAACAACCAGACCTGGACCTGAAGCTCCTAAGATCAAAACTACTTTGAAGTCTCAGAGAATTGAATCTTATAAAACTTAGAATCTCGATACATACTATGTGATTTTTAAGGTGAAAATTTAAAGCGAAACTAATTTATAGGTACAAGAAGAGGTTGAACTGTGACAGGGAATGTGGTGTATGGCAGCCTTGTTAAATCATTGACTCTCAAACTAGAAGCTCACGAGTTCAAATCTCTCAGAAGTTGATCTTCTGTTTTTTCCAACAACTGTAGAAGAACAAACAAAAAGATAAATGCGCCCGGAGAAAAAAACCAAATGTCCAAAAGTGTGGCATGGATGTTAAAGCCTTGACTCTAAAACTAGAAGCTCATGGGTTCAAATTCCACTATTATCTTTTTCCAACTGTAGAAGGAAGAAAAAGATAAATGCGCCCGGAGAAAAGTCCAAAGTGTGACAGGCGTCATAGCAGAGTGGGATTGTCTGCGACCGTAAGGCGCCAGTGGTGCAGAGTCTGAGTTCAATTCCATCTGTGGTTGATGTAGCCTGGAATTCCCACTGTGGTGGGTCAGGGAGGGGGCCGTGTCCCCTCCCTGACTTCCACAGCAACAACTGGAGGAGGTTATACATCAGGAAACAAGGACTGACTAGAAGTTTTAACGACCTGTTATGTGTCTAAAAGACCAATAACAGTTTATTACAAAACTTAAAAAATTAACCACTTGCATTATAGAAACTAAATAGAACATTTACTACATTACTTTATAAACAGTAAAATGCTAAGGTTACATCTCTAAAACATTCATCCAATTAACTAATCATGTTGACTTAGAGTTCTTTCAGCATTTGTTTGTTGTCTAATCTTCTTATCTATATAATAAAGATGAGTTAAATCTGTTCTTAAGTAATGTTGTAGTAAATGTTCTATTTAGTTTGTATATAATGCAAGTGGTTCATT
Source organism: Cyprinodon tularosa (assembly GCF_016077235.1). Lineage (NCBI taxonomy): Eukaryota > Metazoa > Chordata > Actinopteri > Cyprinodontiformes > Cyprinodontidae > Cyprinodon > Cyprinodon tularosa. The sequence continues at coordinate 101,591 of NW_024037898.1, forward strand.
TTCAAGTTTTGTTAAAAGATACTGTTAGTGTTTTAGAAACATAACTTTACTATTTTTCTGACTGTCATTAAAACTTCTAGTCAGACATTGTTTCCTGATGTATAACCTCCTCCAGGTGTTGCTGTGGAAGTCAGGGAGGGGACACGGCCCCCTCCCTGACCCACCACAGTGGGAATTCCAGGCTACATCAACCACAGATGGAATTGAACTCAGACTCTGCACCACTGGCGCCTTACGGTCGCAGACAATCCCACTCTGCTATGACACCTGCCACACTTTGGACTTTTCTCCGGGCGCATTTATCTTTTTCTTTCTACTACAGTAATTGGAAAAAGATGATAGTGGGATTTGAACCCATGATCTGCTAGTTTCAGAGTCGATGCTTTAACAATCACACCTGAGGCCCTGTCACACTTTAACCTCTTCTCGTAGCGGATTTATCTTTTTGATTCTATTTTCACTCTGAAAGCCAATAAAAGGACTTAACCTTTATAGGGATTCTATTTTTCTTTTTTCTATTGTTAACTTCTCTGGGATTTCAGAGTTAAACTCAGGATCTATTAAACTCTAAACCAGCATCTCTTCTCTCTGAGCTACCAGGCAGAGGAACCATCTTCCTACTTTAGATGAGAAACAGAATTATATAAAACTCTTCACCTGTTATTCAGTTTTAAATGTAGATACCTGTCACTATTTGGGCTTTATCTTTTTGTTTTCACTTTCAAAAAAACTAAAAATCAATCCTCTGGACTTTGTTTCCAGGTTTAAAGACGTTTCTCTTCCATCCAGGAAGATTTTTCATTTCAAAATGTCAGAAATAGCGTTTAGTTCCAGGTTTTATCCAGCAGCCCAACAAAGCCTGGTTTTAGTTTAGAAAACATGCAAATAGAAACGGATGAACGGGTCCCCCCCTTTGGAATGGGGGTCGTTTGGCTTCTTTGTTAGCCTGCAATGCCACATACCTGTCTATGTCTCTGAAAGGGGGGGGTTAGAGGGAATGGTTGGCCTGGCTGAATAGGCGAGGTCTTCTGTTCTCCTGTAAAGGGGTTGGAGCTGCGATGATAGCGGGAAGGAATCAACTCTATCGCTGCATTGGAGGTTTTAGAAAGCTGAAATCACCCCCCCCCCCCCCCCCCCCTCTGTTTAAGGTTGGTTTTCCTTCTTAACATAGATGTAAAATTCTAGTTTTAACTTTTACAGGTGATGAAAATGACGGTATATTTGAACCCTCTCAGTTTCTATATTAACCTTGATTCTAATCCAATAAGCATCAGCAGGATTTGAACACTGGACCCTCCACACCTCGACCTGTTCATCTCCTCCATCTTCAGATTAACTTTATTGATAAATAAAGACTTTCAGCAGGAATCAGAGTCTGGACCTTTGATCAGATTGCTGATCTTAACATTAAATTTGTTTATGTTATCAAACCAATCCTTCTGGTCAGGAATTGAACCCCAGACCCTCTGAACTCCTTCCTACCTCCTTTCCTCTCTGAACTATCCAGACAGCGACTCCAACATTTGAACCCATGACATCATCAACGTGACGACTGAACATTTCTCTTCCAAATCCTCATTTCCTCTGAGGCCTCAGCTTCAGAACCCAGAGGTCCAATCAGAGCTGGTTCTGATCCCGCTGCTCCACAGCTTCTTGTTCATCTCTACATCTTCTGATGCTGAGAAACTAGTCCATGCATTTGTTACTTCCAGGCTGGACTATTGTAATTCTTTACTATCAGGAAGTCCACAAACTGTAGTTAAAAGCCTTCAGCTGATCCAAAATGCTGCAGCCAGAGTTCTAATGAAAATGAAAAAGAGAGATCATATCTCTCCTATCCTGGCTTCTCCTCATTGGCTTCCTGTTAAATAGCTCAAAGCATGAGACGTCTCACCAACAGCAGCAGCACCCTCTAGTGGCAGCAGGCAGCAATGACTGTAGATAAACTTTCCTTTGGTTCAAAGCTTTATTTAAGAGGCAGAAATGATTAAAAAACAATCTATAAAAGATTACATATCTTCAGACAATATAGACAACTTTCATAACGACGCTACGACAGAAATTCTCAGGAAAACAATAATATATCATCAAACATTAAAAAAAAAATAAGTTGTAGAAAACTAAAACAAGCTGAAGTATGGATCATTATAGGAGCATGAAGCAAACGATAGTCGGTCATTCTAGTTCTACTCATGGAAGCTGACTTTATTACAGATATTGTCCTTCCTGGGTTTCCGTAGTTCTCCCACGTTAACCTTCTTTTTCACAGGAAGAAGCAGTTAGCATGTTTCCTCTTATTTACACAACGAATCAAACTTCTTAGATCAGATTCTGGACTCGGTTAAAACTTCGTTCAAATGCTATAATTGGTTATTTTCAGTAATAAATCGGATAATTTCTGGATTCGACGTCGTGGAACCGAAGCGGAGGATCAAACGCGTTCATGGAGGACGAATCGGGGCGGAACGTTAGCGAGCGGGAAGTGGCTGCATCTGCAGGGCGTCGTAGGTGTCTCTGGTGGCCGCACTCAGACCCTGAAAGCAAGGATCAGGTGTTAGTTTGATCCCATTGGTCAGAGGAAAATGGGCGGAGTCAGGCGGTCCTCACCTGGTAGACCTGGTCGTTCTTCCTCTGGCGCTCTCTCCGAACAGGAAGTTCTTTATAGGTCGCATCAGCCCGTGGACCCAGACCCTAAAGTTGGCAAACAGAAGCCGAACCGTTACAGAATATAAACCTGAGGTCCGTAGCAGCGTTACCGTTTGGATCGTTACCGTGTACGTGTCATCTTCCCTCACGCGGTTCTGCCTGCGCTTCTGGAAACACAAACACGATCATAAGCATGCTAACGGGTCACTGTAGAACTTTCAGAACCACCACAGAACCCGACACTTACATCTGGTCTCTCTGGATCCGGGTTCAGAGGTGCGTAGGTGTCATTGGTGGGCCGGGTAAGACCCTGGAAGCAGAGGAAACGCTCCAGTTAGGACCAGTGGATCAACAATTGAGCTATCTACTAGATCCGTCTATTTACTAGATCCATCTATCACCTGGATCCGTCTATTTACTGGATCCATCTATCACCTGGATCCGTCTATTTACTGGATCCATCCACCAACAGGATCCATCTATTTATTGGATCCATCTATTTACTGGGTTCATCTATTTACTGGATCCATCTATCACCTGGATCCGTCTATTTACTGGATCCATCCATCAACAGGATCCATCTATGCATGGGATCAATCTATTAACTGGATCAATTTATCAACTGGATCCATCTATGCATGGGATCAATCTATTTACTGGATCCATTTACGTTCTGGAACCATCTATATACTGGATCCATCCATCAACTGGATCCGTCTATTTACTGGATACATCTATTTACTGGATCCATCTACCAACTGGATCAATTTATCAACTTGATACATCTACATACTGGAACCATCTACGTACTGGAACCATCTATGTAATGGAACCATCTATGTACTGGAACCATCTATGTACTGGAACTGTATACATGCTTGAACAATATAGCTGATCTACACACAGAAAGGTGTGTAAATGCGCAGTGGTCATGGCAACCAGTGAACAATGGTAACGTTGGATTAGTGCAGCCGTCATGATGCAACCATGGAGCCTAATAAGCCAGAAGGACAGGTTGCTGCGGAGGATGGACCTCCATGCTGCTGCAGGTTGTTCTGGTCGACAGAACGACTCAGAACCGGTCGGATCCGGTTTAAGCTCTGCTTTCTAGATATCACTAGAGTCATAGATCAGACGGGGGTCTCACAGCGTAGAGGTTGTCCTCTCCTCCCTTTCCTTTGGTTCTGAAGAACTGCAACAGAACAGGATCAACAGGAAATCAATGACAGTCAGGGTGTCCTTCTCGGACCCCCACCTGGAGCCCAGAATGGGGGGTCCACAGGTAGATGACATGGAAGGTACCGACCCACCTTCTCCTTGATGAACATGCCGGTGATGATGAGGCCGTAGAGGCCCAGGAAGCCGTCCAGGATGTAGCAGAGCTGCGGGTCGGAGATGCTCAGCGCCTCTGTGGGGGTCAGAGGGAACAAACGTTCAGCTGCAGCTCAGCGGTTTCCTCAGCTGCTGCTGAGCGCCGAGGCTCATTAGCTGACAGGTGTGTGTCGCTGTGCGGTTCAGTGTGGGCGGTGTGTGTGTGTGTGTGTCACAGAAACCTCGGCAGACTTTCAAAGCCGCTCAGCTAAACCGAAACCAGAACAGGTAGAAACACAAACAGGTTCTGGATCGGTCCAAAAAAGGTTCTGTTTCTGAGCAAGACTTTATAGGGAGACCCGATCCGAGTCCAGGTCCGCTGGGTTAGACCGACGGCACCATGACAGGTTCTTAATCAAAAGTTGATGAAGACACTTCCTGCCTGATGCTCTGACCACAGGAAGTCACCAGCAGCTTATCGCGCTTCCAGGGAGCTCGCCTTCATATCTCTGGTCACACCAATAAGAAAACCACAGAAGAAGAGATGAACTCAGAGTTATCTCAGCTCTGGGTGGGGGGGCTAAGAGCAGGAAATGATAAAGACCGCAGAGGCAGTTTCACACGTATGTAACGTCCGTGTTCTGCTTCTAGACGTCCAGGTTTAATGAGCCTCAATCTGCTTTAAAAGTTTTAACGCTTCGATTTTATAACGATTAAAACTGATCAGAGTGATGCTGCATCAGCAGAAAGCTTTCTAATGGCGCCGCCTCAGAGGAGAGGAGCCTGGAAGGGTCAAACCTTTAAAACATTTATAATAAAACATCAAAGAAATGTAGCTGCAGGAATAATATCTGCTATATATGATGTCATCAATGGAAACAGTTGAACACGGGACAGAAACAGGACAGATTAAACTCCTTACAGGCTGCATAAAACAGACGGTAACATTTCCTCCAGAGGTCAGAGGTCAATAGTGACTGATGGGGGTCTTATTCATATAAAACAATAAAAGTATTTAGGAAATGTTTGATTATTTTAACGCTTTAAAGGGTAATAGGAATGCAAATTAAACAAAACTAAAGGCCTCGTTAATGTCAGTTATTACAAAAAGTACTTTCATTTAATTGCGAAAACAGTGAAGAAATGCATCAAAGAGCTTGAATCTTACTGCACACCCAAAAAAGATGTTATATAATGTGATAAAAACATGATAAAATCTGGGGCCCAGCTGTCGTTGGTGCAGCGAGTCTTTCTGCGGCGGCTTCAAATTAGCGCCGCAGAAAGACTCAGAACTTCCTCACTTATGTAGCCTGATAGAAGGAGGGTGGAAAGTTTCTGTTATATTTAGTTTAGTGTTAAAAATCTAAAATCTTCCTTCTTGTATGCGATGTCTGTAAGACTATATATATTGTTTTATAAAATGCAATTTTCAGTTTAAGTGTAAATGTTTGCTAAACGCCATAAATAACCTGGAAAAGCTTCTGTTAATAAAACTAATCTTTAAAAAGAGAAGCTGCAGCTCTGAGGTTTAATCAGTTGATTTCTAATCAGATAATTAAATTTATGAAGAAAACGCTTCATTACTGAACAGGAAACATAACAGCTCATATTTCTACCACTGCTTTTAGATTCATAGATTTTTCTAAATATACGCTGAGTTTTAGCATCAAACACGTTTTCTAAACCAAAACGGAAAAAAATGAACAATTGCATTTAAAGTCGTTTCATCCGTTTTAACCGCTTCAAATTCCATCAGTCCCAGAAAGTAAAAATCAGACAATGTTTTATTCTATATGAAGGTTTTTAGGTTTTCTGTTTGCTGATGAAATAAAATAACTTTAAGAAAGAAAAACTTCTGATGCTTTGATCTGATTAACGGCCGTTTATCCGACGGATGCAGCAGAATTTAAAAACAGCGACGCTTCAGAGACGGAAACTCATTTAACATTAAATTTAGCGTGTTTGATCAGTGAGGTCTAGAAGCACTAGATCTATATCCATCCATTCAGCACAGATCCTGCTACATGGCTCTACATTTTATTTTATTTGACCAATTAGATCAGCCTTTAAATTATATATTACCTACAGGAGATTATGATGAAAAACATAAAGAAAAGTAAAAGTTAATAAAAGTAAACAATTCTATTTAGGTTTATAAGCTAAAAACTGTTTTTTGGACCAAATAAAATCAGTGTTTTTAATCAATTTCTTCTAGAAGCACTTTAGTTATTTTTCTTAACATATTCGGGGAATTTGTCGTTTCTTATTAATATATTGACATAAATTTTTACCATCAAAATATCCATATTTTTTTAATGTTCCAAAGATAATAAAGTCTTATCCTGGATTCCAATAAGACGATTAATTATTATAATTTGGATTTTACTGAAAGGGTTAAACGCAGCTTTAGTCCAAATATTCAAAGAAAAGTATAAATAAAAAAGGCAAATGATTTAGAAGCACATTTTAGTCAAAATCTGAATAAAAATAAGTCACTTTACAAAAATAATTGTACTTATTTTATCATTAAAATTAACCTATTTTGTTTCCAGACTTTTTAATTTTTCTCATAAATTTGATCAGAATATTTATTGATCTTAAAGCCTGAAAAACTGCTGTTAAATATTTTCAGTTCAGCTTCAGGATGAAAATGTTTGATTAGATAAATTAGATTGTTAAATGAGATTTATTATTAAAGCGGTTAGAGGCTGATCGCTGCGCAGCTGGAACCCGTTTACTGACAGCGCTGCGATGTTTTTCAAGTTTGGAGGCTGATTTTGTTTTATTACGAAGCCGAAGGCTGAAAAAATAAAAATACGGCTCAGAAAAGACGCTGCGGCTTATTTTAGCTTGAAAAGCAGCAGGTTTTTAAATAGATTTTAGGTTTATAAATGTTGCATTTTGTTATATGCACTGATTCTGTAAAAAAAAAAAAGGAAAATATTTGCTTCAGAAATGTTTTAAAAAGCTTTAGTGTGATTATGTGGGTCGATTTGGAGACACCAAAGGTTCAAACCCCCACAGCTCTGGAGCTGTTGGAGCTACAGGTCTGACATTTTCTGCATTTCTGGTTAAAATGATGTAGATTAAATTAAATACAACCAGACCTGCTTTTTCTCAAGCACGTCTTTATCACTGCAGTTCAGGTCAGCTACATTCCTGAGGACCCCATTTTCAAATCTTCAGCTCTCCTGCATGATTCAAGTTCACTCGAGCTCCTGTAAGTTTGCTATTTTCTCTTTAATTTGTTCATATTTTGCAACACTGCTAATGTCACAACCATAACATGTCAACAAATATTAGATTAAATTATGACATAAATGTTTACTTTTTAAGAAGAGGTCTAAAGTAGCTAGAAACAGAGGGGGAAACAAGATGGCTGATGTGAACAACTCACGCATAATCATGTGAAAGAGTCGTTTTCTGTCTGACGGTGATGAAAAAACCTACAAATGCTCCTCAATGGAGGCTGGAATATAATTGTTCATCTGTAATGATTCATTAACCTCTTTTATATTTTTATTTATGTTTATGTATTTAGGGGGATGAGGTGAGCCTTCCCTCTCTCACTTCACTATCATGCCATGTTCATGTAGCTTAGATCATATGGGATGGACATAGTGCGCCTACTACCGACCTACATGTCACATAGTTTATAATATCCCCAGTAAGCTGTGCATCTCCTATGACTAAAGCCTAATAAAAACAGCATACCAACATTTAACCAAAACATTTACTGTAATTACCCCCAATTTCATAGTCATTACACTCAACTTTGGTGAAGGAGGGGAAGATAAAAAAAAATCGGTGACCCAGTTCAATCAATGACTTAAATGAAAGGGAAGAGAAGTCAGAGGAAGGCTTGGAAACGTAGACATCAAACGAATGTCAGAGAAAAGCTCAGATCACCCAGAAACTGCTTCAGACAGTCCAGTGGATCAGGCCATGCAGGAGGCAGCTGGGAGTAGAGGACAGTTTAACGTGATGTCACTGATGCAGTGAACATTATTCCTACTGCTAATGACTTTATCTTTTACTATGATGATTTTATATTTGATGATATGGGGATGGGGTACTTCTAATAATGATATTGCTTAAATGTACCTTATATTCCTTGAAGAATGTTTGTCAAAGTGCTCCTGATTGTTATTTTTTCAATAGTTTTAAAAAGTTACATAAAGATCATAAGTAAGAAACCATTAACTTGAGTTATATAGTTTTAGTTGTATGTTTTAATGAGGCCATTGTCACCACCGTCAGTTCCAAAGTCACCACCGTCAGTTCCACAGTCACCGCCGTCAGTTCCACAGTCACCACCGTCAGTTCCAAAGTCACCGCCGTCAGTTCCACAGTCACCACCGTCAGTTCCAAAGTCACCACCGTCAGTTCCACAGTCACCACCGTCAGTTCCAAAGTCACCGCCGTCAGTTCCAAAGTCACCGCCGTCAGTTCCAAAGTCACCACCGTCAGTTCCACAGTCACCACCGTCAGTTCCAAAGTCACCGCCGTCAGTTCCAAAGTCACCGCCGTCAGTTCCACAGTCACCGCCGTCAGTTCCAAAGTCACCGCCGTCAGTTCCAAAGTCACCGCCGTCAGTTCCAAAGTCACCGCCGTCAGTTCCACAGTCACCGCCGTCAGTTCCACAGTCACCGCCGTCAGTTCCAAAGTCACCGCCGTCAGTTCCACAGTCACCGCCGTCAGTTCCAAAGTCACCGCCGTCAGTTCCAAAGTCACCGCCGTCAGTTCCACAGTCACCGCCGTCAGTTCCACAGTCACCGCCGTCAGTTCCAAAGTCACCGCCGTCAGTTCCAAAGTCACCGCCGTCAGTTCCAAAGTCACCGCCGTCAGTTCCAAAGTCACCGCCGTCAGTTCCAAAGTCACCGCCGTCAGTTCCACAGTCACCGCCGTCAGTTCCAAAGTCACCGCCGTCAGTTCCAAAGTCACCGCCGTCAGTTCCACAGTCACCGCCGTCAGTTCCAAAGTCACCGCCGTCAGTTCCACAGTCACCGCCGTCAGTTCCACAGTCACCGCCGTCAGTTCCACAGTCACCGCCGTCAGTTCCAAAGTCACCACCGTCAGTTCTAAAGTCACCACCGTCAGTTCCACAGTCACCACCGTCAGTTCTAAAGTCACCACCGTCAGTTCCAAAGTCACCACCGTCAGTTCCACAGTCACCACCGTCAGTTCCACAGTCACCACCGTCAGTTCCACAGTCACCACCGTCAGTTCCACAGTCACCACCGTCAGTTCCACAGTCACCACCGTCAGTTCCAAAGTCACCGCCGTCAGTTCCACAGTCACCGCCGTCAGTTCCACAGTCACCGCCGTCAGTTCCAAAGTCACCACCGTCAGTTCCACAGTCACCACCGTCAGTTCCAAAGTCACCACCGTCAGTTCTAAAGTCACCACCGTCAGTTCCACAGTCACCACCGTCAGTTCCAAAGTCACCACCGTCAGTTCCACAGTCACCACCGTCAGTTCCACAGTCACCACCGTCAGTTCCAAAGTCACCACCGTCAGTTCTAAAGTCACCACCGTCAGTTCCACAGTCACCACCGTCAGTTCCACAGTCACCACCGTCAGTTCCACAGTCACCACCGTCAGTTCCACAGTCACCACCGTCAGTTCCACAGTCACCACCGTCAGTTCCACAGTCACCACCGTCAGTTCCACAGTCACCACCGTCAGTTCCAAAGTCACCACCGTCAGTTCCACAGTCACCACCGTCAGTTCCACAGTCACCACCGTCAGTTCCACAGTCACCACCGTCAGTTCCACAGTCACCACCGTCAGTTCCACAGTCACCACCGTCAGTTCCAAAGTCACCACCGTCAGTTCTAAAGTCACCACCGTCAGTTCCACAGTCACCACCGTCAGTTCCACAGTCACCACCGTCAGTTCCACAGTCACCACCGTCAGTTCCAAAGTCACCACCGTCAGTTCCACAGTCACCACCGTCAGTTCCACAGTCACCACCGTCAGTTCCACAGTCACCACCGTCAGTTCCACAGTCACCACCGTCAGTTCCACAGTCACCACCGTCAGTTCCACAGTCACCACCGTCAGTTCCAAAGTCACCACCGTCAGTTCCACAGTCACCACCGTCAGTTCCACAGTCACCACCGTCAGTTCCACAGTCACCGCCGTCAGTTCCACAGTCACCACCGTCAGTTCCACAGTCACCACCGTCAGTTCCACAGTCACCACCGTCAGTTCCACAGTCACCACCGTCAGTTCCAAAGTCACCACCGTCAGTTCCACAGTCACCACCGTCAGTTCCACAGTCACCGCCGTCAGTTCCACAGTCACCGCCGTCAGTTCCACAGTCACCACCGTCAGTTCCACAGTCACCACCGTCAGTTCCACAGTCACCACCGTCAGTTCCACAGTCACCACCGTCAGTTCCACAGTCACCACCGTCAGTTCCACAGTCACCACCGTCAGTTCCACAGTCACCACCGTCAGTTCCAAAGTCACCACCGTCAGTTCCACAGTCACCACCGTCAGTTCCAAAGTCACCACCGTCAGTTCCAAAGTCACCACCGTCAGTTCCACAGTCACCACCGTCAGTTCCACAGTCACCACCGTCAGTTCCACAGTCACCACCGTCAGTTCCACAGTCACCACCGTCAGTTCCACAGTCACCACCGTCAGTTCCACAGTCACCACCGTCAGTTCCAAAGTCACCACCGTCAGTTCCACAGTCACCACCGTCAGTTCCAAAGTCACCACCGTCAGTTCTAAAGTCACCACCGTCAGTTCCACAGTCACCACCGTCAGTTCCAAAGTCACCACCGTCAGTTCCACAGTCACCACCGTCAGTTCCACAGTCACCACCGTCAGTTCCAAAGTCACCACCGTCAGTTCTAAAGTCACCACCGTCAGTTCCACAGTCACCACCGTCAGTTCCACAGTCACCACCGTCAGTTCCACAGTCACCACCGTCAGTTCCACAGTCACCACCGTCAGTTCCACAGTCACCACCGTCAGTTCCACAGTCACCACCGTCAGTTCCACAGTCACCACCGTCAGTTCCAAAGTCACCGCCGTCAGTTCCAAAGTCACCACCGTCAGTTCCACAGTCACCACCGTCAGTTCCACAGTCACCACCGTCAGTTCCAAAGTCACCACCGTCAGTTCCACAGTCACCACCGTCAGTTCCACAGTCACCACCGTCAGTTCTAAAGTCACCACCGTCAGTTCCACAGTCACCACCGTCAGTTCCACAGTCACCACCGTCAGTTCCACAGTCACCACCGTCAGTTCCAAAGTCACCACCGTCAGTTCCACAGTCACCACCGTCAGTTCCAAAGTCACCACCGTCAGTTCCACAGTCACCACCGTCAGTTCCAAAGTCACCGCCGTCAGTTCTAAAGTCACCACCGTCAGTTCCACAGTCACCACCGTCAGTTCCACAGTCACCACCGTCAGTTCCACAGTCACCACCGTCAGTTCCAAAGTCACCACCGTCAGTTCCACAGTCACCACCGTCAGTTCCAAAGTCACCACCGTCAGTTCCAAAGTCACCACCGTCAGTTCCACAGTCACCACCGTCAGTTCCAAAGTCACCACCGTCAGTTCCAAAGTCACCACCGTCAGTTCCACAGTCACCACCGTCAGTTCCACAGTCACCACCGTCAGTTCCACAGTCACCACCGTCAGTTCCCTAACCCTAACCCAGACAGGTTTTTATTTGTTTTAAATGAATATGCTTACCACATGTTCCTTCAGTGATGTTCTGTCATTAAAGTAATAATCTCTTTTAATACAAAAATATGTTTGTTGAATAAAAAAAAAACCTTTTTCTATTTAGGCTTAAAGTAAACATTGCATGATGTTTGATCTTTTAAAGGACTACTTGTGAAATAGTATAGAAAATTAATAAAAGTAAATATTTAACATTTAACAGCATATATGTGTACTAACAATGCCAGATAATGATTTAAAAACTCTAAATAAATATTAGAGCAAACAAATAAAAAATAATTTGCTTTTTATTGTGTCTGACGGTGTTCACAAAAAAAAGTAAAAACTGGAAAAAAGTTAGGAGGCCTTATCGGTGCATCGCTTTACAGCACAGACCTTCAGATTTTCTCATTTGACTAACTTTTTATTATCAAAATTAAAACCACTTTTATCCAAATTCCCAAGAATCAATTATATATTTTCAGAAACTAGAATGTTTTATTTCACATGTAATTTGGGATTATAGTTCCTCAGTTAATCTCTTTTCCATCTGGGTGAGCAGAACAGGCCAGGATTATTTTAAATTGAGGTTTAAAACAGAAAGTTTGATTCAAATGAAGCGAAAACGGTTTGAAGATGAAGCAGTTTCAGGTTTTCCTGCTGTTTGTGCTGAAACGATCAGATTCTACGATGATGATGATGTTTTATTATCGCAGTCGATCGATGTTCCCCACGACGCCTGTGAGACCAAGTTTCCACTGAAACGTCTTCAGGCTGATGCAGATGATCTGAGTCACCGGCAGCAGATGTAAACACGCCGTGGAAACGACCAAAACATTTCTCATCATATTTCTTCTTGACTCACTGGTTTCCAGTCAGAGAGTTTTCCGTCCCAGCAGGGATTCCCAGTCAGGCTCTGGTTGAACACCTGCTGAGGAAGTTCAGAAACCTTCTGCTTCCTGAGCGAAACGAGCGCCGCCGGCTCTAATCGCGCCTCTTGCTCAACATCAGGGGGGGTGAGATGATTTTATCTGCTGCTGTATCAGATGGCCACCTCCCAGCATGCATCTGAAGCCCCTCGCCTCCACGCTGTGAGCTTAGATGCGCCTGAAGATGAGGGAGGCGTGTCTGCATGGAGCGCTGAGCGGCACGCCGCCGTAAACAGACATCAGCTCTATTAAAGGTCTGCAGCAGGAAGCGAGGGAGGAAACATCCTGCTGTCCACTACATGGCTCTACGTCTGATTTTGGCATTTGACCAATTAAACTGCAAAACTATCTAAAAATAATTAAAAATGTCCTAAATTAAGTGTATTTCGCCGTAATTTGAGCAGCTAAATAAGATGATCTGCTGATAGAATGAAGATTTTACTCTTAAAATAAGTGTAAAATAAGATTGCAGTTGTTTTTTCTTATTTCTAATGTAAATTGTCTTATTCTGCTGGAAAAATGTCTAACTTACCTACTTAATTAAAAAAAAATGCACTTATTTTAAGAAAAATTGTACTTTTTTGATATCTCAAATGCATCTGGAGATCTGGGAGGCTTCTTGCTGTCTGCTGACATTCAAATAATGGAGGTCTATGGCGCCCGAGGCAGAAAGGTCCATAAAAGTCCACAAAAAACGTGTCAATATTCCTCCATACTGCTCGTCCAATGTATTCCAAGTGTCCTGAGTGGGTAGCGTCCAGAATTTACTCGAAACGAAGTCATTTAGAATGTTTTTAGAGCATAAACAGTAGTGTATAGGACTTCCTGAAAGCGCGGCAGATCAAACCAGATGAAAGTGCGCATTCAGCGTCTGCTCTGCCGATAATGCAAGCGTAGAAGAAGAAATGTGCTGTTTACCTGTGCAAAGAAAGAAACAACGAAAGAAAAATGTCTGAGGACTTCAGTGTTGAGGAAGAGCATGAGTTCTTTGCCGAGCTGAATGCGCACTTTCATCTGGTTTGGTCTGCCGCGGTTTCCGTAGCGTCGTGAACTCGCTTTTAGGAAATCCTATACACTACTGTTTACGCTCTAAAAACATTCTAAATGACTTCGTTTCCAGTAAATTCTGGATGCTACCCACTCAGGACACTTGGAATACATTGGACGAGCAGTATGGAGGAATATTGACACGTTTTTTGTGGACTTTTATGGACCTTTCTGCCTCGGGCGCCATAGACCTCCATTATTTGAATGTCAGCAGACAGCAAGAAGCCTCCCAGATCTCCAGATGCATTTGAGATATCAAAAAAGTACTCCAGAGTGTTGTTCAGCATGGGGGGGAGTAGAAAATGAAGGCTAATCATGTTTTGGGTGTACTATTCCTTTAAGGTTGGACTAAATAAAATGTGTTTCTTTCACTCTGAGTGTTTTTCATGAATTTCTTCTAAAAGCACTTTGGTTATTTTTTAAATATATTCAGGGAAGTTCTGGTTATTACAGTGATATTTATTTTTTCCATCGAAATATGCAGATTTTTTTAAATGTTCCAAAGGTAATAAGATCTGATCCTGGATTCCAAAAACACTATTGGCTGAAATTTGGATTTTTTTTTTAAGTATTTCAGTGAGCGCCTTATAAAGGGTTAAAAATCCTCCTAAATAGAAATGATGTAAAAGGATCCGGTGGGAAGAAATAAATCCTAAAAGCGCCGGACCGAGTCGTCCTTGTTTTTCACACGGTTCTGCAGAACCGATGAAGAGAAACTAAAACTGGAGCAGAAACTGAAAGGTTCTGTGTTGGAGGTTAAAAAGCAGCAGATTCTGCCTGAAGGTTTCTCTGGGCCCACTTCCTGTGCAGCTCTGCGGTCGGCGTACAGTCAGACTTTCAGCTCAGAGTCACATTAACAAACCTCCTTAAACACCTGGATCTGCAGGAATCATCATCTTCCCAGGTCATGAAGATGGCCGACGGGAAACAGAGCGATATTAATGCTGGAGCTCATCAGCAGCTTTTAAAGCACTAAATGCGGGCGTTCCTCAGGGCGCCGTGCTCGGGTCTCTGATTTTATTTGAAGGAACGTTTTCATCTCTGACTGGAAACCAGAGGAAACTTTCCTTCCTTATTAAAATCCAACATCAATCCGTTTTCTCAGGTTTAATTAGGACTTAATCTTCAGGGTCATGTTTGCTCATCTCCACAGCTGTGTAGAAAAGTCCAAACAGATACGCCTCACAGCACTGCGAAAAATGTTAATCTCAATCAGTGCCTTTAATCTTGAATTAAGGGGGAAAGTGAGACACTTTGCCAATGGAACTAGAGAATTTACATTTAAAATAAGTAAAAACAATCTTATTACAAGTGCATATTAAGTAATTATCTTATTTTTAGAGTAAAAATACTGATTCTATTGGCAGATCATCCTATTTACCTGCTCTAATACACTGAATTTAAGACATTTTGATTCAGTTTTAGGTCGTTTTTGCAGTGACCCTTCCTGTTAGATTGGTTTTCTCTAGAGAGCCGTCCGGGTTCTGGCAGAACTCAGAACCAAAGCCGGGTTTGGGTCTGAGTTCTGTTCTCCACAGTCCAGGAAGCTCAGCTGGGATGATGAGCCTGAAGAGTGACGGGTTTAGAACGTAGACATATAGATGACAGACTGACAGAATTAACCGGACTGGTCCAGAACCGCAGCGTGGAACCGGACCTCTACAGACGGTGGCGTGACGCCTACTCTGCCTCAGCTTCCTAACTCCACCCTCTCCTGCCAGGTAAGTATATCTATAACCAACTATCTAAGCTGCTCATAGGGGTCTAACTGACTGCTGCCTTACAGCAGAACCGCCTCAGAACCTCGCTAGGTGGCGCTGCTGCCATTGCCCTCTAACAGGTGATTCTGTCTAATAAATCCCAGAACGCACAGAATCCGATTTTTAAGTCCGATCGACAGAAAACGGTGCCTCAGAAGTCGTGGCGTTTAGCGCACTGAAAGTCAGTGGGGATTATTTCCTGTAGGGGGCAGCATCGCTCTGACTGAGATAGAGCCCAGGTCTATTTCAGTCGGACTACGCAGCAATTCACCAGCAATACCATGGTCTGGGTCTAAAACTAAGACGGAGTATTAGGGTCAGGCTAGAGATTCGTTTTTCTTTTATTTTGAGAATAAAGTCGTAACATTAAGAGAATAAAGTCGTAAAATTACGAGAATAAAGACGTAAAATTACGAGAATAAAGACGTAACATTAAGAGAATAAAGTCGTAAAATTACGAGAATAAAGACGTAACATTAAGAGAATAAAGTCGTAAAATTACGAGAATAAAGACGTAACATTAAGAGAATAAAGTCGTAAAATTACGAGAATAAAGACGTAACATTAAGAGAATAAAGTCGTAAAATTACGAGAATAAAGACGTAACATTAAGAGAATAAAGTCGTAAAATTACGAGAATAAAGTCACAATATTAAGAGTATAAAGTCATTTAATTTTGAGAAACAAGTTGTATTTTATGCCAACTGTCTTCATGTCAAAGTGGACTCTGGTTGCTGATTGGTGGAGCTGGTCTGACGTCATCTGCTTTCTTTCTGAAACCGGTTTTTGTATGATGACTTTTTCTTGTAATGTTACGACTTTATTCTCGTAACAGAAGAAAAAAATATCTATCTAATACTCTGTCGTATAAAACTCATCCATTTTGGGTAAAATCCAAAATAAAATCAGTTAATCTGACGGAGAAAGAGTCGGTCTGGAGTCGCTCATCGCGTTTATAGTGAGCAGGACAGACTGGAGCACAAACATTAAAATAAAAAACTTTCCCCATGATGGGAGATCAGGACAGAAACAGATAAAGTAGAGATCCTCCAGAATGAGGAGGAGACAGAGCAGCTCAGCGCAGCGGATCTATCTCTCCTCTTTATGGAAAAAGATAGAAAAACTTTCCAGATCTCTCTGAGAATCACCTCTCTGTCGCCATAGAAACCGTCCCACAGAGTTTATTGCTGCGATTTTCTTATCTTTAGACGTAGATCTCATTATGTTTTTAATAGACGAACATTCTCTATCTGTTCTAGTTCTAGAAGCTGCACAGACCCGTTATGTAGAGCTTTGCTTTATAGAATGAGAATGTGGGAAATAGATGTAATGCGTCTCTAGCAGAGAGTGAAAAGCATAGATCTGCTCCTCCTGCCTAGTCAGAGCTTGTCTATTCGCAGTCAGTGGAAACGTTTAAAATCAATCCTCTGGACTTTATGTCCACGTCTGAAGACGTTTCTCTTCCATCCAGGAAGCTTCTTCTATTCAAAATGTCAGAAATAGTTCCAGGTTTAATCCAGCAGCCCAGCAAAGCCTGGTTTTATTAGAATGTCCTCGTCCCACTGAGTGCGTATAGAGAGGCTCTGACTAGGCAGGAGGAGCAGATCTCTAGTTTTCACTTCCGACTCTGTGCTTCACACTCTTTAAAACTATTTCCCACATTATTTATTTTTATTTTCTGGAACTGACCTGGATTACTGCGAATCTTCACCAGCACATGTAAAATGGGGGAAAAATGGGACCAGAGATGAAAAAGTCTGCTGGTTTATTCAGGGATTCAGAGACGGGTGGGGGAGGGGCGTCATTTGATGGTAGATTTCTGTGAAGCCAGTTCCAGCTCCATACTGGGACTGCTGGTTGAACCACAGAGCAGCAGAGAAGGTAGCAGGAAGCTAAAGCTAGCCTGGTAGGGTTCTGTTCTGAGAACCATCCAGAACCAACAGCCGGGTCCAAACTATCAGGCCTGGGTGATAAAAAAATGACAGTTCTCAAATGTCCCGTTTCAGACCTTCAATAATTCTGGACCGGCTGGACGTCCCCCTGGGAAAGATCCTCTAAAACCTCCTCCCAGCAGACCTTCAGTTGCTCACTGATGACCCGCGAACACGTCAGAACCCGCCACAGGCAGTCTGGGTAAGGTTCTAGATGTTCTCAGAACCCTTTAGACCAGGAACCGGGTAACGGGTCAGAACCGGGTGTTAAAGTCCAGATCTGATGTTTGTGGATCAGAGTTTAGCTGCTGAGGAGAACTTTCTCTGAAACTTTATTCCTCAGGATGAAAGGAATGAAACTAGACTGGTTTAATCTACCAGTTTTAGTCCGTGAGGCAGACACCCTGTCTACTTTTAAGGCTAGACTTAAAACTTTCCTTTTTGATAAAGCTTCTAGTTAGAGTGGCTCAGGTTATCCTGATCTATCTCTATAGTTCTGCTGCTATAGGCTTAGACTGCTGGAGGACATAGGGACCCCTTTTTCCTTTTTCTATGTCTGCTTCTGTCTCCTTGAACCCCAGTGGGCCTCAGCAGATGGCCGCTCACACTGAGCCTGGTTCTGCTGGAGGTTTCTTCCTGTTCAAAGGGAGTTTTTCCTCTCCACTGTCGCTACAAGCATGCTTAGTGTGAGGGATTGCTGAAGAGTCAATGAGTCGATGCAATCAGCTGGTTTTCCTTAGATAGAAAACTTTGAATCTATCTGACTGGATGATCTGGTTGATGTGGATCTATAAAGTGACGTGAGGTGACTTGTTGCCGTAGAGATAAATTGAGGTGAAAGCGATGAAGCGTCAGCGTCAGCCATGGCTGCTTAGAAGCCTCTGATCTCCTCCTGCTCCTCCTCCTCTCTGATCTCCTGCTGTGGTTTCAGTTGGCAGTTAACCCTCCACAGCTGACGCCTGGATCCAGGGCGCCGCCTCAGCAGACATGTTGAGAGGTTGGGTTCTCTCCAACATGGCTGCCGTGCCGCCCGGCCTCCTTCTGCTCTGTGGTCACTTTATCGGACCGCAGAGCAGATGATCTGATTGGTTCACAGCTGCTTCCTGTGTGGCTTTAGCGCCACCAGAGAGGTTCTATCTGCTCTGGATCTAGGCTGACTGGACAGAGGAGGTGCTGCAGACTGAGGGGTCCATCAGTTCTGACCCGGGAAGCTCCTCCTGGACCCGGCAGAACTCTCTCTGTTCTAAGGACCATTTAGATGATGAGGTCGGGTTCTGGTCCGATAAGCCGGCGCTGATCCAATCAGCCTTCCTGTTCAGCAGGAAGCGTCGTATCCAAGCAGAACTTCTAGTTCTGGTTCAGGACCCGGAACCGTTCAGAGACGCTGCTGCTCAGAACCTCAGGACGGTTCCGGCAGCTTCAGGGTCCGGTTCTGTTCAGGGTTCTGCTGCCTGGTTTCAGTTTACTTTGACTAAACCAAACAGAACCTACACAGAACCCAGGCCCGTTCACATCCTTGGTTCTGGTTGTCTCTAGTAGTTCTGGTTCTGCGGCCTCATTTTAACAGGTCCGGCCCAAATTCAGGCGAACCAACCTGATGCGGTCCAGTGAAGCGTTTATTAAACCGCGTTCGGGTCGGGCGGTAATGGAAGCGGGCTCAGAAGGTTCCTTTAGGTCCGCTGGATTTCAGCGCCGTCAGTCTGACCTGAAGATCTAGCGGTTCTGTAGAACCCGTTTCACAGCTGGGTCCGGGTCGGACGGAACCGTCAGAAACAGAACCTTTTCCTGCTCTTCATGTTCAGCTTAGAAACGGTTAAAAAAAGCCCAGATGGTTCTGGTTCCTTTGGTTCTGGTTCCCTTGGTTCTGGTTCTGGTCGGCTAATATTTTCACATTAGATTTTATTTAAATAATTTTATTAAAACTCGTAAAAATGTATATTTAACATTAATTCTAAAGTGAAAGAAAATAAATGATTTTGAGAAACTTTAAAAAAAATTTTTAAACTTTACAAATGATTTTTAGACTCAAATTTCATTTTAATATTTTTATTTTAAGTTGAAATAAGTTTAAATTTTTATTGAAACTAAAAATGTTTTTAATCCATCAGGCTGAGTTTATATTTATTTTTTCTGCTATTTTGGGACAAATTTCTTCTTCAAATATTGTTTTAAGTTTAAATTGGCAAATTATTAACTAATTAATCCATAAAGTCTGATTAGCTAATTAGCTGCGTCTTTCTTTAATAAACTAAAACGTTAAAATCAGACGCCTGTCGATGCTAACTCTGTTAGCTAGCTCACTGCTAATCAATTTACCGCTGCTGTTAAAGCAGATCTTATAAATAGATATTAAATGTTACATTTCAGAAAAATAAAGGTTTATTTTTTAGTTTTTTATCCAGAATATTTGGTAAAGTTGGATCAAACATGGCCGCCTGAAGCTACGCTAACGTTTAGCTTCCTTTCTTTGAGAAAAAAGGCTCTTTAATTGATTATTAAAAAGTGACATTAATGTTTTAAATGAAGCGTTATTAACGGCGTAAACATCGAGTCGCATCATTTTAATTTATTAATTTCTTTATTTTTCAACAGTTTGTTTTTTTATCTGATCAAATCATGTTTTTTAGTGACGCTAAATCGACTTTATTTTGGTTTAAAAAAGCAGGTATGTGATTAATTAAAAGTTTGTTTTTTTATATAAAACAAAAAAAAAGTTTAAAGGTTGAAAGTTTGGATAAAAAAATATTTTTTTTTTTCTTTGAACAAAAATGAGTAAATGAATAATAATTGTGTTTTAATGACTTTTAGTTGTATTTTTGCTCCAAACATTAAAATGTTTTTTCTTCAGAGCTAATGGTGCCTGCTAGCCGCTACGCTAACAGTCGGAGGTCAGTCTACAGACTGAAGGTCGGTTCTGTTCACCTAAAGGTCCAGAAACGCCACTTTTTACTCGGTTCTGGTGGAGAAACTAAAGATGGCCGCCAGGCGCTGCGTTCATCTCAACTTTGATGTTTTTGGTGAAACTTTTCTTTTTTTCTGCTTTCAGAAAATAACAGAAAAAGTTTCTTTAAAAAAAAATTTGATCCGAAGGTAAAAAAAAAATATGAAATCATAAACATTTCTGAATCAACATTTCGTTTTTTAACGTTTTTAGAAAATCGTTCAACGTGTTTTTCAGAGCCAGAAACAGTAAAAGATGAAATCAGATTTCTGTGTTTGCGTTCCTGACCCGGTACCGGTCCGGTCCATCCTCAGTGCCCCGGTTCTGTTCCACCCTGAATCTGAAGGTTTCTGCTGTTTTATCGTCACACAGAGGAAGACCCGCCTGAACGTGGTCTGAACCGGACTCCTGACGGTACCGGCTCGGTTCTGAGAAGCTTCTGAAGGTGAGACCTACCTGCGGAGGGCAGCGCCGAGGCCAGAACCAGCAGGCCTGGTACCAGGGTCCGGTCCATCTCAGAGCAGTCGCTACGGTTGTTGTTGAAGCTCCGGGTTCTGCAGCGGCGGCGGCGAAGTGAAGCGAGCTCGTCTGCAGCGCCGAGATGAAGTGGAACAGGAAGTGGTGAGGAGCTGCTGCGCCAGGTGACACGGCGACACACTTCTCCCACACAGCGCCAGGAAACCAGCTCGCTTCAGCAGCCTCAGCTGGTACCAGGGGCCGGGCCGGGCCGGGACCCAGAACCTCCCGCTGGAGCTGCAGGAGGAGAGGGAAACATCTGGACTCAGGAGGATCACCTCCAGGTGGATCCTCAAACACCACAAATGTTGCATCGTTTTGTTTAAAAATCTTTATTTATCTTCCAAAAATATCATCTGATCCAAAATATAAAACAAAGATGATTCTAGAAACACAAGCTGAGAAACTCAAACAGCTGATCCTCCCAAAAAGGAGAGAAATCATCTGGAAAAACAATCTAAAGCCAGGCTGCGCCTCCTGAACGCTGAGAATCATGGGAAATGTAGTCAGAGACAGAAACTGTCTGCTGCAGGTTCTGTGTTTTTCATTTTCAAACTGTTTAATCTGAGAGCGGCTACAATCAAACACGTCACACATTCAAAAGGTCAGAGTTCAACGAAAACACGGGAAAAAGGAGGCGCAGCGTGGAGAGAGACCTCCTGAAGAAGCTGAGGTCCGCCCTGGAGACGGAGGAGGAGGAGAACCTCTGATTCACACAAACACTTTGGCTAAAATCCAGCTTGGATGAAACGTCTACATATTAAAGTGCTTTAATACTCTGTACAATGTCTCCCTCTAGTGGTCAATCTGCTACATTACAGGATTAGGGCCACTGAAAAAATTAATTCATTGATTTCTACTATTTATTTCAGGAAAGACTTTAATCTGAATTTAATCTCAGAATCCTGAGATTAAATTCAGAATTTAGTCACAACTTTGATTTTTTTTTCCATATTAAACTGAACTAAAACTTTTCCTAGTGGCCCTAAACTGGTGCCCTACAGGCATCCTGGGTAAAAGGGGAGATCAGGTTATTATTTAATCAATCTAAATATTTATAATGACTTTAAATGGAGATTCAGATAATTCAATATTATTTTGATGTTTTAATCTGGATTAACCTGGAAATGAATCAATAATCTGAACAGGAAGCAGAAATCAGAGCTGGGAGCTGATTGGATGCAGAGCAGAGAGAACATTAGAGCTTCCAGTCCCTGAGGAAAGATCATCATCATCATCGCTCCATCTTCATCGGTCAGGTCAAAGGTTCCTGAACAGAGTAATAACCAGAGTGGACATCAGGGGGCGCTGTGCTCCGATCAGCCTAATAAAAGCTTGAACGTTTTCAATAATGATTCTAATTAAACAGGATCGTTAGCAGAATGTTTTTATTCATTCTAGATTCTAATTTCTGTTATTTTTTAACACAGATTTCATTTTCTGCTAAATCGTAACTAACTTTAAAGAATATCTGAGGACTACAAGCAGCAGATAAAGAACTACAACTCCCAGCAGCTCACCTTCAGTGATGCTTCCTGTGCGGCGCAGCCTGGAAGTACTCGTCAGGACTGACGGTCTTCACCCCTCCGAAGTAATCCAGAACCCAGACCTGAAACAGAAGGACGCCGTCAGACGGGACGGAGCAGGACGCGTCCAACGGGACGTCTAACAGGACCCGTCCAGCTGAACGTGTCCAGCAGATCGTGTCTAGCACGACGTGTCTAACAGGAAGTGTCCAATGGGACATGTCTGACAGGACGTGTCTAACTGGATGTGTCCAGCAGGAGCAGGACGTGTCCAACAGGACGTGTCCAGCAGGACGTGTCCAGCAGGACGTGTCCAGCAGGACGTGTCTAACTGGATGTGTCCAGGGGGACGTGTCCAGCAGGACGTGTCCAGGGTAACGTGTCTAACAGGACGTGTCCAGCAGGACGTGTCCAGCAGGAGTAGGACGTGTCCAGCAGGACGTGTCTAACAGGACATGTCTAACAGGAAGTGTCCAATGGGACATGTCTGACAGGACGTGTCCAGCAGGACGTGTCCAGCAGGACGTGTCTAACAGGACGTGTCTAACTGGATGTGTCCAGCAGGAGTAGGACGTGTCCAGCAGGACGTGTCTAACAGGACGTGTCCAGCAGGACGTGTCCAGCAGGACGTGTCCAGCAGGAGTAGGACGTGTCCAGCAGGACGTGTCTAACAGGACGTGTCCAGCAGGACGTGTCTAACAGGACATGTCTAACAGGAAGTGTCCAATGGGACATGTCTGACAGGACGTGTCCAGCAGGACGTGTCCAGCAGGACGTGTCTAACAGGACGTGTCCAGCAGGACGTGTCCAGCAGGAGTAGGACGTGTCCAGCAGGACGTGTCTAACAGGACGTGTCCAGCAGGACGTGTCCAGCAGGACGTGTCCAGCAGGACGTGTCCAGCAGGACGTGTCTAACAGGACGTGTCTAACTGGATGTGTCCAGCAGGAGTAGGACGTGTCCAGCAGGACGTGTCTAACAGGACGTGTCCAGCAGGACGTGTCCAGCAGGACGTGTCCAGCAGGAGTAGGACGTGTCCAGCAGGACGTGTCTAACAGGACGTGTCCAGCAGGACGTGTCCAGCAGGACGTGTCCAGCAGGAGTAGGACGTGTCCAGCAGGACGTGTCTAACAGGACGTGTCTAACTGGATGTGTCCAGCAGGAGTAGGACGTGTCCAGCAGGACGTGTCTAACAGGACGTGTCCAGCAGGACGTGTCTAACAGGACGTGTCCAGCAGGACGTGTCCAGCAGGACGTGTCTAACAGGACGTGTCCAGCAGGACGTGTCCAGCAGGACGTGTCCAGCAGGAGTAGGACGTGTCCAGCAGGACGTGTCTAACTGGATGTGTCCAGCAGGAGTAGGACGTGTCCAGCAGGACGTGTCCAGCAGGACGTGTCTAACAGGACGTGTCCAGTAGGACGTGTCCAGCAGGACGTGTCTAACAGGACGTGTCCAGCAGGACGTGTCCAGCAGGACGTGTCCAGCAGGAGTAGGACGTGTCCAGCAGGACGTGTCTAACTGGATGTGTCCAGCAGGAGTAGGACGTGTCTAACAGGACGTGTCCAGCAGGACGTGTCTAACAGGACGTGTCCAGTAGGACGTGTCCAGCAGGACGTGTCTAACAGGACGTGTCCAGCAGGACGTGTCCAGCAGGACGTGTCCAGCAGGACGTGTCTAACTGGATGTGTCCAGCAGGAGTAGGACGTGTCCAGCAGGACGTGTCTAACAGGACGTGTCCAGCAGGACGTGTCCAGCAGGACGTGTCCAGCAGGACGTGTCTAACAGGACATGTCTAACAGGAAGTGTCCAATGGGACATGTCTGACAGGACGTGTCCAGCAGGACGTGTCCAGCAGGTCCGGCTGTGGAGGTCCTGGTACCTGGGTGATGTTGAACTTGGCGAAGAACCAGCTGTGGTCTGTGGGCCAGTCGATCATCTCAGGGTGTCGGCTGAACAGAGCCTTCTTCGCATAGTCCGCCTCCGTCCCGTTCACCTGGAGGACAGAAGGTTCGGGTCAGGACACCGGGCTGGACATAACCCCCCCCCACCCAGGGCTTACCTGGACCACGGATCCAGACAGGATGATGTGAGCGCAGAGCGGACTCTGAGGGTCGAAGCCCTGCAGCCTGCAGTAGTCAGTCTGAGCCAGAGACATGGACAGGGACGCCTGGGGGTGGACCTGGGGACAGACCTCATTATTCCTCTACGCTTCTGGAAGGATTACAGATTAAACCAACAACTTTTCATTTCTGTTAATTAATAAGATTTAGTTTGATAAAAAAAACAACTTCCTGCTTATAAAACCTGACCGGTCACGTGACCTGGGCTCCAAACTGCAGCGTCACTGTTTCTAAGCAGATCTTATCTGTTTGCATAACCTGCTGAGTCATGCCGGTGACGTCAGCTGTCTGTTATTGTGGCTGCGCTCCGCTCACCTGCAGGTCCTGGACAGACACCTCCATGTGGGTCAGGTACATGTAGGGGACCCCGGAGCTGCTGCCGGGGGGGCCGTCGCTCACAGAGAACACGTTGGAGAACGGCTGCCCCGCCACCGGCGCGTGGGTGGAGATAGTGGCCATGGAGGCCCAGTCGCACTGGTGGGCGATGAAGCGGGCCACCCGGGCCACCTGGTCATGAGGAGGGATGTGGAGCCGGCAGGAGGCCCAGGAAAGGCCGAGGAGGAGCAGGAGGAGAACAGGCCGCGGAGAGGAGGCCATGGCGGGGGGAGTCTGAGGGACAGCTGCGGAGGAACTGAGATAAACAGAGGGACCACTTCCGCTACAGATCTTCACAATAAAACACACGTCCGGTTTTCACAACAAGAGATTAAAAAGTTACCGCAAGAGAGCGGAAAACCCTCCTTTTTCCGCCTCCTTTCAAAATAAAACCGGAAATAGTGGAGACGCTGCTGGAATATCAAAATAATCTCACAAGAAGTTTTAAAATTACCTTTCAGATTACAGATTTATGCAGATTAAAAAATATTTACCCTGAACTCAAACTGGATAAGAGATATGAAAAGTTATATATTTTGCAATTAAATAATAATATAGGCACAAAATGTTATATTAATATATTATAATATATATTTATGTAGAATATTATCATTCAGTATTTTAAAGGATTGCTCTTTGATTATGAGTTCTATGATCTATAGAACTGAATAATTCTATTCAGTTTATTTCTATAGCTCCAATTCACATCATATCATCTCAGGTCATTTTATAGATCCAGAACAACCAGATCATCCAGTCAGATTGATTCAAAGTTTTCTATCTAAGGAAAACCAGCTGATTGCATCGACTCATTGACTCTTCAGCAATCCCTCACACTAAGCATGCTTGTAGCGACAGTGGAGAGGAAAAACTCCCTTTGAACAGGAAGAAACCTCCAGCAGAACCAGGCTCAGTGTGAGCGGCCATCTGCTGAGGCCCACTGGGGTTCAAGGAGACAGAAGCAGACATAGAAAAAGAAGCATAGATACAAAAGGCAACTGTCAACCAGCTCCACAGGCGGCCCCGTCCAGGAAACACACAGCCAGGCAGACGAGCTCCGAGCCAGCTCCCATGTCAGAGGATGAAGAGAGCACATCCAGTTAGTCACAGTCAGAGAAACAGGACTACACTGGAAAACAGGCCAAGCTCCAACATCTAGAAACAAAGGTGTCTTTTAGAAATCAGGGCGTTTTAAGCTCATCTCTGCTCCTCATCTTGTTTAAACAGCAGAAAACCAGTAACTGTGAAACATGAGGATAATCTGTCATATAATCCTATGGGTGAAAGGTAATCCCTTGATCTGGATTATAATCTCCTTTTATTTGTGGATCTAAGGTGGAATAAAAGACCAGCATCCTGAGAGAAGTTTGCTAACTGTCAGTAGAAAATAAAGATTATATATTAAAACAGAAAATGGTTTTCAGAGCGTCTGAAGTCATAAAGTAGGGTTAGCATCCATTGACTGTAGTTGGTCTTGGTCTGACCTAAGATGGCCGCTCTCTGTATTTCCCACACATTTCCAGCAAACAGATGAGAAATATTTTTAATATTCAGGGAATATTAATGACTGAAATAATCTAAAAACATTGAAACAAAATAAACCAGAGACCATTTGAGCTCCCTTTCAAAGTAAGAGCATCACTGCAGGATTTTCAGAATAAAGGTCCTTCATTTAAACCTTTGATCTTTTAAATCAGTTCAGAGACGTTTGGTTTGAATATCTGATGATTTTATTACAAAAACAGATTAACAGCAGGAACCGTTCTAAAAGACGTTCTGGATGATCAGAGTTTCTCCGTCGCAGCCGGAACGTCACACGGGCTCTCCTCCAGGTGGAGCCATCCCTGGCAACCGTTGCTACGGCAGAGACAGGCCACTTCCTGTTTCTGAGGCGGAGCGGCGGCGTGAGGGCCGGCCGAGTAGTTCCAGGTCAGCTCGGTTCCGGCTTTAACCACCCTGACGGACACAGAACACAGTCAGACCCGGGCTGAGGGGAAAGGGGAGGGGCTTACTGTGACTCCTCCCCCTCACCTGCTGGTGAAGAAGGCGATGACGGGGAAGGCGGGGTCATGGCAGTCCGTGAAGACGTTCTGGATGAACAGGTTGGGCTGGCAGCTGTGCTGTGGGCGGAACATTAGAGTGTAAAGAATGGCCCCGCCCCTTCCTCTGGCCCCGCCCCCTTTGTGATGGACTCACGTTGATGAAGCGGCTGACGTTCCCCTCCTTGGTGGCGTCGATCAAGCAGACGTCGTCCATCTCTGCGGCCCTCTTCTGTCCCCTCTGATCGCCGTCCTCCTCGGTGTCCATCGCCACGGCAACCTTGTCCTCAGACAGATTTCCTGATGAGGGGGAGGGGCATAGAGGGGTCAGAGCAGGGTCAACACAGCGTCATGTGCGGTTCTGGTTGGACTGCCGACCTGCTGAAGGAGACGCCTGGTTCTGGTTCCGTGGCGGTGAGCTGGACTCATCGGGTCCCTGGATGACGGGGAGCTGCTGGTCAGAGGAGGGGGGCGGAGCCTCCAGCAGGTCGCTGCAGGCCTCCAGGACGGGCGGAGCCAGCCACTCAGTGACCACCTCCACGTCATCGTCAGACGGCAGCTCGTCGCGGGTCAGCTTGGGAGGCGGCGGGTCGCCGGGACTCGGGGCCCTCTGCAGAACCACGCCTGTTCAGGAGAGAACGCCGTGATGTCATCACCCCCGCCGGTCAGACGGAACCGAACGGTCGGTTCAGCCCACCTGCGTAGATGCAGATAAACGTGCCCCGGTCCACGTCGTCACGGCAACGCACGCCCCAGCCCCGGTCCTCCGTCTGGAAGACCTGCAGCCGCACTCTGATGCCTCTCTGGACCAGCCGGTTCTGGCAACGCGCCCGGTCACAGCGGCACCACGGCCCGCACTCATAGAGCCTGGGGGGAGGGGGAGAAAACGTTACCCCAGCTCTGGTTCTGGACCCCGCGGGTCATGACCCAGCGGTTCTGGACGGGCCTCACCCTGATTGGACCGGCTGCAGCAGGCGGTGGTGCCGGTAGCCCCGCCCCCCTGCCGTCATGGCGACGCAGGCGCAGCTCTTGGCGTCGCTGCAGGCGCCGCTGCAGTCGCAGCAGGTCTGGAACAGCGCCGGGTCGCGGCTCAGGAAGCAGCCGTGCGGCCAGCGGTCCTTCCGGTAGCGGAAGCCCGCGGGCCGGCCCACGCCTTCGCCGAGGCACAGCTCCACCGGGGTAGGCTCCGCCCCCCGGCTCAGGTCCGGCTTGGCGTCGGCGGGCAGAGAGGGAGGGTCCAGTTGGACCAGGCGGTTGAAGGTGAAGAAGTCCACCTGCAGGGAGGAGGAGCAGCGGGTCAGAGCCGGTTCTACCGCCACGTCCTGCTTCTGGTTCTGAGGTCCACCTGCAGGACGTCCAAGCTCTCGGTGGCCGCCAGGAAGGACGCCACGTCCTGGAAGTTCCGCAGACTGAGGCCGCAGGGCGACTTGTAGATGACGTCCCAGTCCTCGTCCTCCGTGTCCTGACCCGACCCCAGCGGGGACAGCATGGCGCTGAGCCGCTTGAAGCCGCACAGCAGCAGCACCTTCAGCGGGTTCTGGCCGTACAGCAGCGAGCTGGACTCGGGGGTTCTGGGCAGGCTGGGCAGGCAGGCCTGGGGACAGACACACGGGGGGGGGTTAACCGGGGGGGGCGGCGGCGGTTCTGGTTCCGCCTGCTGCTCCGGTTTACCTTGCAGCACTGGTGAGGCTGGTAGTGCAGCTGGACCGGCGCCAGTGGCGGCAGCAGCCCCTCTCTGCCAGCAGGTGGCGGCAGGCCGTCCAGGAGGCAGGCGGGCGACGGCGACCACAGACTGCCTGAACCGATGACCACCTGGACCACCGACGAGTCCTGGTCCTGAGGAGGCGGCGCGGGGAGGCAGTCCAGGACCTCCAGGAGCCTCTGAGCCCGGACATACTCTGACACAAACAGAACCGTCAGAACATCCCAGAACCGAGCGGGACCGAACAGAGTCAGAGCGGGACGGACCCGAGTCAGAGCGGATCGGACCCGAGTCTGAGCCGATCGGACCTGAGTCTAAGCCGATCGGACCAGAGTGAGAGTGGATCAGAACAGAGTCAGAATGGATCGGTACCTTTATCTTTGGCTGACTGGGTCAGCAGAACCTGCTTCAGGTGGTCCAGGTACTGGAAGACTGCGCTGAACACCTGCTCCACGTCGTTTTGGGCCCAGAAGGTTCTGGCTCGCTCTGCAGGACAGAACCAGGGAGGCCCGGCATTAAAGAGGTTCTGACTGATCCGGTTCTACAGAGAGGCGTCCTCATCAAAGCCTTTAACCCTTTATAGGCCAAGTTACCGTGTTTCATCACCAGCGTAGCCCCAACACATCTATGACGCAGTATTAGGACCACGATAGAGGTTAATATCTAGAGAATAAAGTAACATTACGAGACAAAAAATGTTTTTTCCTTAATATATTCGGGCAGGTTGGGGTTTCTTGTCATTGCATTGACATTCATTCATGCCATCAAAATATCCATATTTTCTGTTGAATATTCCAAAGGTAATAAGGTCTATAAGGTCTAACACTATTGGCTTGAAATTTGGATTTTCAAAGTATTTCACTGAGCGCCTTATAAAGGGCATGTTTTGATTTTAATAAATTGAGGAAACATCATAAACAAGGATTGAAAAATAAAGATCAGGGACCTTTAAGGTTTTCATCAGATTCTGGTTCCTCTGCTGGTTTTTGCCCTGACCAAGATGGCGGGCGGTGGCCGCAGAGTCCGGAAGCTAAAAACAATAAAAATAGGATCCCTGTCCAGGTTGGATCCTTTAGAACCGCATTAAGAACCAGAGGCAGTTACCGTGGGTCCACAGTAGCTCCCACAGTGATCTAAACTTACCCACGTCACGTGCATCCAACACGTCCCCCATGTCCGCGGACTGTTAGCTCTGCCCGGCTAGCTCAGGCTATAAACACAAGCAGCAGGAGCGAAAATAACTGGTTTTTAACTGGGTTGGTGGAACCAGCATACCGCCTGGGCTACTGGCCAACTCTGATTGGTTAGTCCAACATGGTTCCAAACCAGTTTGATCCGCCTTTGATCCACAGCACGAACTCTGGATTATTAGCGGGAATCGAAGCTAATTTACGTCCAGCATCCAGACGCCTATGGGCCAAACGGGCCGCCGTAGCATTATTACATGAGCATTTTTCCCTGACGTTTGCCTGACAGGCGCACACACACACACACACACACAGACACACACACACACACTCTAGTCTCCCTATCTAGAGTGAGGACCGCGTTTTCATTTTCATCAATTTTCCCCCATTTTTAACCCTTTCTACCCCCGAACCCTGACAATAACCCAATAATCCGAATAATCCGAACCCTATTCCGAACTTTAACCCAATTCACAACCATTAACAAAATAGAAACCGGATCAGCTTAATTTCCTCAGGTAAAAAAACGTTTCCAGCTTAACAAAGAATCATCAGGATTCATTATAATCAAACATTGATCACATTAATGATCAAATAAACTTTAATACCGGATCGTCCTCATTATTCTAAAAGCCCAGTTCTCTGCCTGCCAGGCAAAACTCAGGGGAAATTAGTTGGGAGGAACCTCGCGGGACGCCGTAGCTTTGCTTCTCTTACGAAATGACAACAAACATTCACGCGAGTCATAACTTTCATAAGCAGTTGTTATGAGCAGACCGTCAGTGAGCGACTGGGAGCTCCGGGAAGCTGCTGCTGGTTTAACTGGGAGGAGCAGCTGCAGGTCACTTCCTGTTGGGTTTTGTAACTGATCAGACCTTGTATAACAGGAGAACAGGTGAGAGGGTTAGTTCACCTGTGTGATCACCTCAGGCTGGAGCAGTTTAGGCAGTAGAAGCGGTGCTTTCATCTGGTTCTCTGCTGGTTTCCATCCAGGCTGATGGGCTCTGCTCCTCTTCCTGTTGCAGGTGAAGCTGCTGGGCTGAGATGTCTGCAGTGAGGCGGTCGGTGGCCGAGGCCTTCTGGGCCATGTGTGCCGCAGACTCCATGTCCATGCCGGTCCACTGGTACTACAACATCCAGGACATCAGGAGGGACTTTGGAGGCTGGATATCTGGGTTCAACGCGCCTGCAAGCAGACACCCGTCCAGCATCCTCAGCCTGTCCAACACAGGTACCGCCTCCGAACCACACCTGTCCCGCCTACATCTTTATGTGTTTATAGTCCACAGTATCCAGAACTCCAGGTAGGATCTCCGTCTTCACCCCAACGACAAGCTTCTTGGTTAGATAACAGCTAGAACCGGTTTTTACCAGTTTAACCAGCTGTTTTCACTGAGGAGCTAAACTGAAATGTTCTTTAAAATGATTTATGATGTCAGAGGAAAGAAAATCTGAGCATCAGAGGAAGAGGTGAAAGGTTTCCATCTGGAACCGTAGATCTATGGAGCTTAGAATGAACCAAATCTAGTCGATTTTTACTGTGTAGATTTCTTTATGTCTGGTTTTTCATTTCAGCACTGAGGAAAAAAAAAAGGTTTAATGAAGAACTACTGAGTCATTTCTGAGAACATCCAGGGTCTTATTTCTGTTCAGAACCACAGAAGTTCACGTTCTCCAGCCGGCGATGGTTCTAAAGGAAGGGTTCTAGGTTCTGTTGACTAACGAGCAGGTTCTGTTCCCCAGCTGGCAGCGGTCGGACCGCCTGGTCCTCTGGTGGACGGCGAGCTGACGTCGTCGGTAGCGTCATCCTTCATGACAAGCTGGAGCTGTGGCGGTCCTCCAACGGAACGGTCCACTACCACCAAGGTGCATCTGGGGCGTCTGTCCGCCGGCGGCGGCTCTGAGTCTTCCTGGTCGGTTCCGGTCGAGCAGTCCCTCATCCTGTCTGGTTCTGCAGGTCTTCAGGCGGGAGACAACACCCTGAACGTCCTCTGCTCGCTGCGCGTAGCTCGGACCGTTGTCTCCAGCCGTGCCGCGGACGTCTCCCGGCCTGAGGTTCGCGCCGCCGTTCTGTCCGACTACGTGAAGTTCCTGACCACGCCCGGTTCGCACGCCGACACCTACGCCGAGTCCTTCCACCGCTCCTTCTTTGCCGACTGGCAGGACAGCAGACCCTCGTCTCCCAGCGAGGTAAACTAGAGCTTCTCTTCCAGATCCGTAAGGGTTCCACATCTGTTCTGACTCGGCTCTCTTCAGGTTCTGACGTTTGCGGAGAAACGATCCAAACGGATGCTGAGCTTTGGATCTCCTGACAGCCAGCTGGACGCCATCGGCTGCCTTCCCATGATCCTCCCCTTCGTCTTGTTGTCCGCTTCGGCCAACGAGGACCAGGCTGTGAGCGAACGCCATGTCCCCCGTCGACGGTTCCTCTGTTCCGTCTCCTTCTAACCTCCGTCTTTCCTCAGGTCTCTGCTGCCGTAGAGTTTGTTAAACTCACCCATCCTCACCCCAAAGTGCCCGAGTACGTGAGTATCTACGGCCGGGCCCTGCATGCAGTGCTGGGCGGGGCCAGCGTCCGGCAGCAGGCTGAGGACGCTCTGAGGAGGCTGGAGGCCTGGGACACCTGCCAGAGCTACAGCCGCAAAGCGGCCAGGTGCGTCTGAGCGAGCCCAGTGCTTTTAGATCAAACTAAAGCGACTCGGTGCTGACACGGCTGAATGTTCCAGGTTTCCTGCATCTTCTGAGGAGCGGCTGAAGGTCCATCAGAGCGCGGTGAACTACCTGGGCTTGGCCTGCTACAACAGAGGTCAGGATCCGTTTCCTTACTAAAACTTCAGTAAAGATCTACTCCGCTCCTGGTTTATTGTGGGATTTTTAATGTTCCGTCCCTGGCTGTGCATAAAGGACAACTGATGCCAGCACAATTTACACTAGCCAGTGGGGGGACAGTGTGGTGGCCAGTGGGGGGACAGTCGGGGGACAGTGGGGAGGCCAGTGGGGGGCCAGTGGGGAGGCCAGTGGGGGGCCAGTGGGGAGGCCAGTGGGGGGACAGTCGGGGGACAGTGGGGAGGCCAGTGGGGGGCCAGTGGGGAGGCCAGTGGGGGGACAGTCGGGGGACAGTGGGGAGGCCAGTGGGGAGGCCAGTGGGGGGACAGTGGGGGGACAGTGTGGTGGCCAGTGGGGGGACAGTGGGGAGGCCAGTGGGGAGGCAGTGAGGTGGCCAGTGGGGGGACAGTGTGGTGGCCAGTGGGGGGACAGTGGGGAGGCCAGTGGGGGGACAGTGGGGAGGCCAGTGGGGCGGCCAGTGGGGCGGCCAGTGGGGCGGCCAGTGGGGGGACAGTGGGGCGGCCAGTGGGGGGACAGTGGGGCGGCCAGTGGGGGGACAGTGGGGAGGCAGTGAGGTGGCCAGTGGGGGGACAGTGGGGAGGCCAGTGGGGAGGCAGTGAGGTGGCCAGTGGGGGGACAGTGTGGTGGCCAGTGGGGGGACAGTCGGGGGACAGTGGGGAGGCCAGTGGGGGGCCAGTGGGGAGGCCAGTGGGGGGACAGTCGGGGGACAGTGGGGAGGCCAGTGGGGAGGCCAGTGGGGGGACAGTGGGGGGACAGTGTGGTGGCCAGTGGGGGGACCGTGGGGAGGCCAGTGGGGAGGCAGTGAGGTGGCCAGTGGGGGGACAGTGTGGTGGCCAGTGGGGGGACAGTGGGGAGGCCAGTGGGGGGACAGTGGGGAGGCCAGTGGGGCGGCCAGTGGGGCGGCCAGTGGGGGGACAGTGGGGCGGCCAGTGGGGGGACAGTGGGGCGGCCAGTGGGGGGACAGTGGGGAGGCAGTGAGGTGGCCAGTGGGGGGACAGTGGGGAGGCCAGTGGGGAGGCAGTGAGGTGGCCAGTGGGGGGACAGTGTGGTGGCCAGTGGGGGGACAGTGGGGAGGCCAGTGGGGGGACAGTGGGGAGGCCAGTGGGGCGGCCAGTGGGGGGCCAGTGGGGCGGCCAGTGGGGGGACAGTGGGGAGGCCAGTGGGGCGGCCAGTGGGG
The DNA here is from genome assembly GCF_016077235.1 of Cyprinodon tularosa. Classification (NCBI taxonomy): domain Eukaryota; kingdom Metazoa; phylum Chordata; class Actinopteri; order Cyprinodontiformes; family Cyprinodontidae; genus Cyprinodon; species Cyprinodon tularosa. Next base: position 135,330 of record NW_024037898.1, read on the forward strand.
GGACAGTGGGGAGGCAGTGAGGTGGCCAGTGGGGGGCCAGTGGGGGGCCAGTGGGGGGCCAGTGGGGCGGCCAGTGGGGGGACAGTGGGGAGGCAGTGAGGTGGCCAGTGGGGGGCCAGTGGGGAGGCAGTGGCCACCCCTTCCCCCACCGGTGGCGCCACTGTCTGTGACCCAGACTCAACTGTGAACCGTTGAACCAACAGGGGCGCTGTCCAGCCTGTTCTACCTGGCCTACGAGTTCCACGATGATCCGGTGGGAGGAATCCTGGCCAACACCAACTGTGGAGGTCAGTGCCTTAAAAATGGACTTTGGTGAATTTGGTTAAATAGAACATCTAGAACCGACGTCTCGATTCAAAGAATAAAAACCTCAGTCCCCCAGAATGCTGCCGTGTGGAACTAAATGTTAAAATGGATGGGCGGAGCCTGTTGACGCTGACCAATCAGAGCAGCTGGTTTCCTGTTGGTCTTTTCTCCACCGTCTGGTTTGTTTTTTCTGTCTCCAGGTGAAAACTGTAACCGGGGTGCGGCGCTCGGGGCCCTGCTGGGGGCCGGGGCCGCCCACAGCGGAGGGGGCATCCCTCAGGAGTGGAAGGATGAACTGAGAGATGCTCAAGAGTTCCTCCCCAACATCCTGAAGGAGATGCTGTAAGAGGAGCGGCACCCCCTGGAGGACAGGAGGAGAACTGCTACAACCACACGAACTGCAGTTTGGATCCCAGCACTGTCTGTTTACAACCTTTAAACATTTACTCTGTTTTTATGTCATAATCTAAAGTTAGTTAAGGTTTCTTTTTTTATTCCTTCAGTAAATAGTTTCATCCTATTTATTCTGGCTGTTTCCAGTTTGATGCCTTTAAAATGAAACATTCATGTTAAAAACAATAAAGGAGGAAATGGAGAAAGTTCTGTCTTTATTTTACGCCTCAGAATAAACCTGTGCTGAAGATTTATTGGATAAATAGAAGAAATAAAGTCCTATTTGCTGCTTAATCCCGGCAGAAACTGATAAATGTTGTTAAAAACTGACTAAAGTCAGAGGTTCTCTGAGGTTTGATGTTCAGCTGCAGATTGAAATAAAATAAAATAAAAAATGAGGTCATTTTACCGTAAAAGGAGAAAATAAACCTGCAGCTTTTATCTGGCAGACGTGTTTTTTCCTGTTGGGGGTTTTTCTGTGTTTGTGTTTCTGTGAACTTTGATCAGTTTCAAACAAGCATGGCGTCCATCAGCAGACAGACGAGCAGCGTCTTCTTCTTAATCCTAACGGTTTTCCTCCCAGCATGCACCGGGACAGGTCAGTCTTCCTCCTCCTGCTCTTCTTCTTCTTCTTGGTCTGTTTTCGTTCTTCTGGTTCCTTCAGATTGTTCTCCCTGAGGAGCAGAACCGTCTGCAGCTTTGGCCTGATCCAACTTTAACCATCACCAGAAACAGGGCAGCAAAATTAGATAAAAAAACTTTACTATATTTTCATTGTAATTTAACTAAAAATTGCATCTTATTAAAAATGTAAACTGAAGCAGCTTTTGCTACATTGACAGTTCTTATGTTGAATTTTAGTTCCAATAGTTTTAGTAAAATAAATAAATAGTTTTTCTGCAGGCTAATGAACTAAAAGCAAATGACATGTCATGTCTTTGGCAGCAATGTTGGATTTAGTTTTTTTCCAGATGTTTTCTTTCATTAGAGCTGTTTGCATCGATGCTACATTAGCCTCAAAACAGAAGGCAGACAAACGCGTGACCATAAATAAAACACGACGAGCCACAGAAACGATTGATTGATTGATTGATTGGTTGATTGATTGATTGGTAAAGTTATGCTACCATGTTAGCTTTGAATGAAACAGCTTTAATTTTATTATTATTGGTACAAAACTACAGAATTATTAGCCGTTCCTCAATTCGTTAGAACGTGAGTACGGACTCGTGTCCTCTCCAAGTCCGTTCTTGACTAGAACCCAGGAAAGTCTGGACTCTGGGAGAAACGGGAGAAGAATAAATCTGGTTTAATTGGAACAGCAGCGTACTGATGACATCACCACATTCAAAGCTCGTCTGGAGCTGCATTTCACCTCCTGTTATTAATAGTATCTAGATAATAATAAATTATGACTTTATCATTTAGTGGAGGAATAATAATGAACAGAGTCAGATAAACAAAAATCAGAGGAATTTGGCTGTTTGGTTCTCTGTTCACAGTAAATCCAGCCAGTAGACATTAGCAGGTTCTCTCTGCAGGATCATCTCCTCTCCGTCTGCAGTGATGCTGAATCACACAAACTTCCTCTTCTGACAGAATGTTTTTTTCTCAGATTAGACATTAATGCCAGATAAACGTGATCTGCTGCCCTAGCGTTTCCATGGCAGCAGATGAAGAGACCCTGTGTGAAAAAAATCGATTTGCCGGTTATATTGTGATAATCGGCTGCCCAAGATAACATCGATATTTCATTTCCCAGTATCGATAAAAACAACTTAAAAATAAACTTTTCCTTAACAAAATGATGCTAAATGTGCTACCTCTTCACCTCCACCCTGGTAGATGGCGCTGTGGAAGACATGGACAAACTCAAACCACAAACAAGATGGAAACCAAAAGAACAAAATTATCAATATTTTCTGATGAACATATACAGTACCTGATTTTTTATCTATACATTTAACTTTGATGGGAAAAATATTACATAGTGATGGTATTGCATTATCACCCAACTATCGTGATACGTATCGTATCGCAACACCCATGCCAATAATAACCTCTGGTTCTGATGAAGGTGACCCGGTTCTGATGAAACGCTGCTCCGTTGATGTTTCCCTCCAGGGGGAGCCTTCCTGCTCAGACATGAGGCCAGTGGGTTCTTCCATCGGACCCGTCGGGCCAACACGTTCCTGGAGGAGCTGAGGCAGGGGAACCTGGAGCGGGAATGTTATGAGGAGAAATGTTCCTACGAGGAGGCCAGGGAGATCATTCCCCATTCCCAGCAGCTGGTGAGTCGGACTCGGCCGTTTTATCCTCCTGTGTCTTTGTCTTCGACTCGTTTTGACTCTCCTGTGTGTCCTCTGCATTCAGGAGAACTTCTGGAGAACATACACAGGTACTGCTAAACGGAACGTCTCCAGTTCCTCCTGTGAGAACCCATCCTAACCCATCCTGTTCCCGTCGTTTTCAGTCGTGGACCCCTGCCTGTCGTCCCCCTGTAGCAACGGAGCGACCTGCACCCGGCACTTCCACACCTACGTCTGCAAATGCGCTGCAGGTTTCCATGGATCCAAATGCGACAAAGGTAGGAAGGTCACACAGCCTGAACTCTGACCTGTGGCTCTCCTTCTTGGTCTGGAAGATGTTCTCTACCCTTCCCCCTGCAGTACGTTCAACCTCCACCAGATGTCGCCACAGAAACGGAGGCTGCGAGCATTTCTGCAGAGTTAACCCGGATCGCTCCAAAGTCTGCTTCTGCGCTCCTGGTTATGGTCTGGATCAGGACAACAGCACCTGTCTGCCTCAAGGTCTGCGCTCCAATGGAGGTCCATGTTCTGGGACCTTCTGTGTGACCTTCCTACCTTTGTCGAACATAAAGGATCTGAATGAGAATGGGCCGCTGGTCTGGGTGTCCCGGATTATTCCTGGAACCAAGGTTCCTCAGCAGACGTCTGCTTTGGTAGACTACTCCAAATTAGGGTTCCCTCAGTTTGGACATTAGTAGAAAAAGAAAAAATTAGTTTTCTTTCGTATTTGACGGGAAGTTTAACAAAATCAAACCATCAAGTTGTAATCCCCATGACTCCTTGGACTTCATGGCTCTGCTGAAGTTTCATCTTTTTGCTATAGATCCAGTCGTCTGTGGAAGACCGTTGGTGAATTTTGCCCCGAGGGTAGTTAACGGACAGATCTGCCCCAAAGGACACTGTCCCTGGCAGGTAAGTCCTACGCGACATTTAGCAAGAATGCGGCAAACTATAGAGTAAACGGATGTGTCTCCAGGCGGTGCTGTACGAACATAGCCGGTTCACCTGTGGAGCCATCGTCCTGTCCGACGTGTGGATTCTAACCGCAGCTCACTGCGTCTGGAGGAAGCCGTCGGCCATCTTCCACATCGATGTAGGTGAGGTGATGCGAAGTCGTTTCAGGTCTAACTCACTGCCCGGGTCTTTCAATTGTGCTTAAGCTAAACGTGTGCTGACTTTCAAGGGAAGCATGACCTAAAGGCCACGGAGAAAACGGAACAGCGGCGGCGTGTGCTCAACATCACGATCCACCCCGACTACAACAGCTCCACCTCCGACAGCGACCTGGCCCTGCTAAAGCTTCACCGCCCAGTCAAGCTCGGCCGCTACGTCGTTCCAATCTGCCTGCCTGCTCGGAACAGCACCTTCGCTTGGACGCTGTCCACCGTCCGCCACGCCACCGTCTCCGGATGGGGTCGCCTGGTGGAGGCCGGTCCGACCGCTCGGTTCCTGCAGCGTCTGGTGCTGCCGAGGGTCCCGCTGCAGGAGTGCCGCCTCCACACCCAGCTCAACATCACCAAAAACATGTTCTGTGCAGGGTACAGGAAAGGCGGACAGGACGCCTGCGAAGGCGACAGCGGCGGCCCGCTGGTGATGCGGTACAAGAAGACCTGGTTCCTGACGGGCGTGGTGAGCTGGGGCAACGGCTGCGCCAAGGAGAACATGTACGGCGTTTACGCCAAGGTCAACAACTTCCTGGATTGGATGGAGTCTGTAATGGCGACTGGCTGAAACTTTTCGGTCACTGCGGCGATTAGTAACTCAACGGGTCAGAAAAGTAGTTCCCTACAAACCAAACAAGATTTTAGCTAAAAATCTGGAATTACTGTTTTCTTTTGTGAATATCTGGACATTAGTGAATAATTTGGTATAAAGTCTGAAATATTTTAACTCTGGTTTGTATCTGTAGAAATGTCTGTTTGTACCAACGGTGATCAGCTGCTTGAAATTAAAGGCAAAAACTCATAATTCTGTCATTTTGGTTGAAATAAATATGTATAAACAGGATAAGCTGCTTCTTTATTTCTAGATTTATGGTTTATGAAACATTGAATGCAAAAGATGCCTGATAAATAAGACCTTAAAATCCCTCTGCAGGTCAGAGGGAGCGATGGTCCAGGTGGAACAGACTCATTCGTAACATCCCAGCTCACTAGAACAGGCGTCCTAATGAAGGAAGTTAGCATTGTTAGCTCGTCCAGACATAACTGACCCTGAAGCCACCAAGCTAACGTGTTTGTTGGTTCTGAAGGGACTTAGGCTACATTCGCACTGCAGGCCTTGATGCTCAATTCTGATTTTTTTGAGAAATACGATTTTTTTTTTGCGTGTCCATTTACATTTCCAAATAAATGCGACTTGTATGTGATCTCCTGTGTGAACTGCATTCATACAATTAAAGTGTCCCACATGCCCAGTAGTGGACGCAATGATGTCACAAGACAGCGTGCTATGTGTTTGCGGAAGTAAACATGGATGGTAGCGCTGGAACGCGTCAAGCGATCTTTCCCAGCCTTAAAAACTCAATCTTTTCAAGATGGTTAAACATAAATACTGCTAAACGCATCATCGTCCACCATGGTTGTTGTTTTTCGTGCTGCCTCTACTTAGCAAGATGCAGAATATTGACTTTTGTCGGGTATTGATGGCGTTAAGTTCGGATGAATGCGACCTGGCCGCATTTGAAAAGATCAGATTTGTATCAGATCCAGGACCACAGAGCCAAACGGTCTCTTTCTTGGTATGTAGGACTTAAAGGTATAGTGGAGGATGTTCAAAATCAGTGGTCTTCCTAACTATTAATCATTCTGGTGATATGTTCATGTAAGGACGTCCTACATGCTTGTCCCCATTCTCACTTAGAAAGTTAGAATATGAACGATGCAAACAGCATCTTTTAAACAGAGCGTGCATGAGGAGAAATGTGCTCGTGCACGCCTTGGAACGCATTTAATAAGCGTTCCCTCTCCAGACTGGGTACAGGGTTGTGCATGTGTGTTTTTATTTTAAGTGAAGAGGGCGGGTCTTTTCTAAAATTCGCAAAATTCCTCCACCATACCTTTAATTTGGACCCAAATCAGACCGATTTACGTGACGTCTCTAACATGTCCGATATATATGTGTCCCAATCTCTTCTTTAGGTGCTTTACACCCAAGTTAGCATGAATCACTATAACCACATGGGGCCATTTTCTTTTCACATGGATCTAAAAATGAGCAGATTTCAGTTGAAGGAAAACATAAATGTTCTAAGTTTTCATCTGGGCATCAAACGCTGGCAGGAAGTAAAAAAATTGAGGTTAGCTTTAATCTAACCGCTTTCTTGCTAGTTGTTTTTTTCTTACTGTGAAGATTAAAATGTCTTTAAACAATGATGACCTTATAAAAACATTTATTATGGAGAGTATTTAGAGTATTAGGGCGAGGCTAGAGATTTTTTTTTATTTTGAGAATCGTAAGAATCGTAATATTATGAGAATAAAGTTATAAAATTACCAGAAATTGGGCAGGATGTCAAAGTGGACTCAGGTTGCTGTATGACTTTATTCTCGTAATTTTACGAATAAAAAAAATCTCTAGCCTGGCCCTAATACTTAATAACACTTTATTAATCCCAAAGGAAAATTAGATATGGATATCAATCTAATCCAGGATAATCTACAGTCTCACCAGTTCCTTCTTTGAATGTAGAAGATAAATGCTTACATCTCATGTGCCGCCTTATTTCAATTCATCATTTGAAACATTTGAATTAAACTTTATTTTTGTCATTCTTATCCTCTGGCCACCCCACTGGCCACCCCACTGGCCTCCCCACTGGCCACCCCACTGGCCTCCCCACTGGCCACCCCACTGGCCACCCCACTGGCCTCCCCACTGGCCACCCCACTGGCCACCCCACTGGCCACCCCACTGGCCTCCCCACTGGCCACCCCACTGGCCTCCCCACTGGCCTCCCCACTGGCCACCCCACTGGCCTCCCCACTGGCCTCCCCACTGGCCACCCCACTGGCCTCCCCACTGGCCACCCCACTGGCCTCCCCACTGGCCACCCCACTGGCCTCCCCACTGGCCTCCCCACTGGCCTCCCCACTGGCCTCCCCACTGGCCTCCCCACTGGCCACCCCACTGGCCTCCCCACTGGCCACCCCACTGGCCTCCCCACTGGCCTCCCCACTGGCCTCCCCACTGGCCAGCCCACTGGCCTCCCCACTGGCCACCCCACTGGCCACCCCACTGGCCTCCCCACTGGCCTCCCCACTGGCCTCCCCACTGGCCTCCCCACTGGCCACCCCCACTGCCCACCCCACTGGCCACCCCACTGGCCTCCCCACTGGCCTCCCCACTGGCCACCCCACTGGCCTCCCCACTGGCCTCCCCACTGGTCACCCCACTAGCCACCCCACTGGCCACCCCACTGGCCACCCCACTGGCCTCCCCACTGGCCTCCCCACTGGCCACCCCACTGGCCTCCCCACTGGCCTCCCCACTGGCCTCCCCACTGGCCTCCCCACTGGCCACCCCACTGGCCACCCCACTGGCCACCCCACTGGCCTCCCCACTGGCCTCCCCACTGGCCTCCCCACTGGCCACCCCACTGGCCACCCCACTGGCCACCCCACTGGCCACCCCACTGGCCACCCCACTGGCCACCCCACTGGCCTCCCCCACTGGCCACCCCACTGGCCACCCCACTGGCCACCCCACTGGCCTCCCCACTGGCCTCCCCACTGGCCACCCCACTGGCCACCCCACTGGCCTCCCCACTGGCCACCCCACTGGCCACCCCACTGGCCACCCCACTGGCCACCCCACTGGCCTCCCCACTGGCCTCCCCACTGGCCTCCCCACTGGCCACCCCACTGGCCTCCCCACTGGCCACCCCACTGGCCACCCCACTGGCCTCCCCACTGGCCACCCCACTGGCCACCCCACTGGCCACCCCACTGGCCTCCCCACTGGCCTCCCCACTGGCCTCCCCACTGGCCTCCCCACTGGCCACCCCACTGGCCTCCCCACTGGCCTCCCCACTGGCCTCCCCACTGGCCACCCCACTGGCCTCCCCACTGGCCTCCCCACTGGCCACCCCACTGGCCACCCCACTGGCCTCCCCACTGGCCTCCCCACTGGCCACCCCACTGGCCTCCCCACTGGCCACCCCACTGGCCTCCCCACTGGCCTCCCCACTGGCCTCCCCACTGGCCACCCCACTGGCCTCCCCACTGGCCTCCCCACTGGCCTCCCCACTGGCCTCCCCACTGGCCACCCCACTGGCCTCCCCACTGGCCACCCCACTGGCCACCCCACTGGCCTCCCCACTGGCCTCCCCACTGGCCACCCCACTGGCCTCCCCACTGGCCTCCCCACTGGCCTCCCCACTGGCCTCCCCACTGGCCTCCCCACTGGCCTCCCCACTGGCCACCCCACTGGCCACCCCACTGGCCTCCCCACTGGCCTCCCCACTGGTCACCCCACTGGCCTCCCCACTGGCCTCCCCACTGGCCTCCCCACTGGCCACCCCACTGGCCACCCCACTGGCCTCCCCACTGGCCACCCCACTGGCCACCCCACTGGCCACCCCACTGGCCACCCCACTGGCCTCCCCACTGGCCACCCCACTGGCCACCCCACTGGCCACCCCACTGGCCACCCCACTGGCCACCCCACTGGCCACCCCACTGGCCTCCCCACTGGCCACCCCACTGGCCTCCCCACTGGCCTCCCCACTGGCCTCCCCACTGGCCACCCCACTGGCCTCCCCACTGGCCTCCCCACTGGCCACCCCACTGGCCTCCCCACTGGCCACCCCACTGGCCACCCCACTGGCCACCCCACTGGCCACCCCACTGGCCTCCCCACTGGTCACCCCACTGGCCTCCCCACTGGCCACCCCACTGGCCACCCCACTGGCCTCCCCACTGGCCTCCCCACTGGCCACCCCACTGGCCTCCCCACTGGCCTCCCCACTGGCCACCCCACTGGCCACCCCACTGGCCACCCCACTGGCCACCCCACTGGCCTCCCCACTGGTCACCCCACTGGCCTCCCCACTGGCCACCCCACTGGCCACCCCACTGGTTGTCCCACTGGCCGCCCCACTGACCACCCCACTGGTTGTCCCACTGGCCTCCCCACTGGCCTCCCCACTGGTCACCCCACTGGCCTCCCCACTGGCCTCCCCACTGGCCTCCCCACTGGTCACCCCACTGGCCTCCCCACTGGCCTCCCCACTGGCCACCCCACTGGCCACCCCACTGGCCACCCCACTGGCCACCCCACTGGCCTCCCCACTGGTCACCCCACTGGCCTCCCCACTGGCCACCCCACTGGCCTCCCCACTGGCCTCCCCACTGGTCACCCCACTGGCCTCCCCACTGGCCACCCCACTGGCCACCCCACTGGCCTCCCCACTGGCCTCCCCACTGGTCACCCCACTGGCCTCCCCACTGGCCTCCCCACTGGCCACCCCACTGGCCACCCCACTGGCCACCCCACTGGCCACCCCACTGGCCTCCCCACTGGTCACCCCACTGGCCACCCCACTGGCCACCCCACTGGCCTCCCCACTGGTCACCCCACTGGCCTCCCCACTGGCCTCCCCACTGGCCACCCCACTGGCCACCCCACTGGCCTCCCCACTGGCCTCCCCACTGGCCTCCCCACTGGCCACCCCACTGGCCTCCCCACTGGCCTCCCCACTGGCCACCCCACTGGCCACCCCACTGGCCTCCCCACTGGTCACCCCACTGGCCTCCCCACTGGCCTCCCCACTGGCCACCCCACTGGCCACCCCACTGGCCACCCCACTGGCCTCCCCACTGGTCACCCCACTGGCCTCCCCACTGGCCTCCCCACTGGCCACCCCACTGGCCTCCCCACTGGCCTCCCCACTGGCCACCCCACTGGCCTCCCCACTGGCCTCCCCACTGGCCTCCCCACTGGCCTCCCCACTGGCCTCCCCACTGGCCTCCCCACTGGCCACCCCACTGGCCTCCCCACTGGCCTCCCCACTGGCCACCCCACTGGCCACCCCACTGGCCACCCCACTGGCCACCCCACTGGCCTCCCCACTGGCCACCCCACTGGCCTCCCCACTGGCCTCCCCACTGGCCACCCCACTGGCCACCCCACTGGCCTCCCCACTGGCCACCCCACTGGCCACCCCACTGGCCACCCCACTGGCCTCCCCACTGGCCTCCCCACTGGCCTCCCCACTGGCCACCCCACTGGCCACCCCACTGGCCACCCCACTGGCCTCCCCACTGGCCACCCCACTGGCCTCCCCACTGGCCACCCCACTGGCCACCCCACTGGCCTCCCCACTGGCCACCCCACTGGCCACCCCACTGGCCACCCCACTGGCCACCCCACTGGCCACCCCACTGGCCTCCCCCACTGGCCTCCCCACTGGCCACCCCACTGGCCTCCCCACTGGCCACCCCACTGGCCACCCCACTGGCCACCCCACTGGCCACCCCACTGGCCTCCCCACTGGCCACCCCACTGGCCACCCCACTGGCCTCCCCACTGGCCTCCCCACTGGCCTCCCCACTGGTCACCCCACTGGCCAGTGTAAATTTGATGTGCATCAGTTGTCCTTTATGCACAGCCAATGACGTAATATTAAAAATCACACAATAAACCAGGATCTTTACTGAAGTCTGTTTGATTTCTACAGGCAGGTTTATCACTATAGAAGATTCAGACCCTGAAATTATGGTTTTTATTTTCAGTGGCGACACTGGCTACAAATGGTCTTTGGTTCACCAGCAGAGGGCGCCACAGCACTGCTGTTTGAGAATCAGATCATATGACTGACCTTAAAGTAAACTATTGCTAAACATTAGATTTTCTTTTCTTTTTTTTGGGGGGGGGGGGGCAAAGGTTCTCAGCAGGCAGGCAGATTGGAACGCTTCTCAGTTTTCAGCACAGAGCAAATAAAAGTGTTTTCATTCCCATATCTTGGTTCTTCTTATACCTTCTGCCAGGAGGTCAGATCCAGATTTCACCCTTTGCCTCCTTTGTTGGTCTAATTGTTTGATATCTAGATCAGTCCCAGGAGAGGCATTGATTTGCTGAATTTGGTCAACAGATTTATGAACAACAGATCTTTACGCTCTTGAACCTGAGGGCATGGGTCAGTTAGTGTTTCATCACCGCAGGTCTCTCCATGTGACCAACAGGAGCCCAGTGGTGGCGGGGGAGTGCTGGACACTTTGTACCTTTATGTCCCGATGGTAGAGCAGCGATGGTAGCTTTCTGATGTAACCGCCATGTGGCCGAGAGTCTTCATCACCTTCGTCTTGACGCTGCAGGGCTCCCAGCCAGCCTCAGGTGAGGAAGGTCCAGACTAAACCATTGTAGATTCAGAACGACCAGAAGCTTCTTATTTCCATTTATAACAAACTAGCTGCCTGGTGGGCTAACATCTGCACAGGGTCCAGATAAATGGAGGTGTTTTAGTGTCCTGCTGTATGCCTCACCCACTCAACCAGTCATGAAAACTGAAATAATTGAGTTCAGCAACTGATCAAGAGCTTCTGGGAGCCGTTAGCCACAATGAAGGTCTGCACTGGTCTGCAGTGCTTTGATTAGCATTGAGTAGATCTGCCTCTGATGGTTTTTGCTTGAAGGAAAGTTCTCTTGTTTCCATAAAGAAGAAAAAATAAAGTGCACTCATGTTCTCAGAGGTTAATCTGCAGAACATCTGAAGATGAGAGAAGCTGCACCTTCACAAAGGTCAGACCAGTGTTGGTGGAGGCTGGGATCTGCTAAAGATGATCGTCAAAGGGTTCTAAAAACAAGCGCATGTTCTTTCAGTAAAGTCAAGCATGCAGGGAATATGAAGGACCACTGATTTTCTAGAATATTTAATTCTATTCCGTTTATTTCTATAGCTCCATTTCACATCATGTCATGCCAAGCTCCAACATCTAGAAACAAAGGTGTTGATGGCAGCAGCACAGCTGATATTTCTCTCCAGGATGGAGTCACAGCCAAACAGGAACAGACCAGATGAAGCTACTATGAGAAAAAGCAGAGAGAGCAGAACGTTAGAGATTGAACTAACAGATTCTGCAGAGTGGGAGAATAGAGATAGAATGAAGCAGAATGATGAAAAAGGGGGTCCCTATGTCCTCCAGCAGTCTAAGCCTATAGCAGCAGAACTATAGAGATAGCTCAGGATAACCTGAGCCACTCTAACTAGAAGCTTTATCAAAAAGGAAAGTTTTAAGCCTAGCCTTAAAAGTAGACAGGGTGTCTGCCTCACGGACTAAAACTGGTAGTTGGTTCCACAGGAGAGGAGCCTGAGAACTAAAAGATCTGCCTCACATTCTACTTTTAGAAATTCTAGGAACCACTAGTAAACCTGCAGATTGAGAGCGAAGTGCTCTGTTAGGAACATAAGGAACAATCAGATCTCTGATATTAGACTGAGTTTGGCCAAAGCAAGTCTATTAACTCTGCAGACATTAGCGAGCAGGTGTTTGGTCATCAGTCATCAAATGGGCAAACGTACCTGTATAGCACCTGTTCAAACCAGGGAACTCAAAGCGCCTCACACCACATTCACCCATTCATGCACACGGTCACACACTGATGGTGGTGAGCTAGACTGTAGCCACAGCTGTGCTGGGACACACCTATAGAAGCTAGGCCGCCATGCACAGGTGCATACAGCATCAGTGAACCACGACTGGGATGGGCGGAGCTCAGCTTCATACCTACAACTGGTAACAGAGGAGGCTTTTCAGAACCTCTAGATAAAGCTTGGATCGAAGGAGCAGCTCCCAGAAACAGCTACCTGAAGACGCTGTGATGAGAGAAGGATGCACCATGGGGAGGACCAACTAGGATGGGTCTAAACTACTGGTACTAAAGTCATTTAGGGTAGTGATGGTGAGATGAAGATATATTGAACTGTTTGGGCTAATTGCTTCAATAATCCCCACAGTTCACGAAGCTTCGTGTGAACATGCTCCCACCTACTGGTGGAGTGCAGAACTACAGTTAGCAATAATAATCTGGGATTTTTTGCAATCGTTTTTCTTGTTTTTTTCCCATTTAAGTTCCTTTGAATTTGTCAATGATTGGTCTGTAAAATAAAATCTTTTTCTCTGTGTAAAATGTCTTAGAAGAGAAAAATCATTTAAGGTTTAATGTTTTTCTGCAATTTTAGTGAAATAAGCTCAAGCAGACAGTGAAAGAGCTGAAAGATGTGAGTCATTTTTATTCAAACATAATCGTTTTTCCACAGTTTTTGTTTTTAATCGGGTTGAAAGTTATGTGTTCAACCAATCTAGTTTGGCAGTGTTTTTACCCAATATACATTTGCTCTAGGACAAACTAATAAAAATAGTCACAATAGCCAAAATACTTTGGTAACGCTCTTTTACAGTACAGCAATAACCATGTAATAACACGGTAATAAGATAACAAGTCATTATTTACAAGTCAATTTTTTCACTATGTCATTCATTTATAAAAATCTTACTTTGCTTAATAAATATTTAGTTTGGAGCTAAATATTATTTAAAAAACGAAATATTTAATTTGCAAAGTAAATATTTCGTTTTTTAGCTTGAAGCTAAATATGTATTCAACAAACTTAATATTTAAATAAGTTTTTTTCTTTTTTCTAGTTTTTACTTTTATGGTACATCAATAACTATGCAATAACATGGTAATAACTTAGCAAGGAACATTATATTACTAGATCTAGATCACTAGATAACAACAAACAAGAAGAAGCGGACAAAGATGGCAGCTGGTTCTGGGTTTACTTCCAGGCCTGGATCAACGTTTAAACATTTTCATTCATCCCTGACTTTGTTCCACTGTCGGCTGATGAACTCTGCCTCTTGCTTTGGTCTTCAGTCTTTCTGGAGCCACAGAAGGCCCATGGCGTCCTGGTCCGGACCCGGCGCTACAACTCCGGCTGGTTTGAGGAGCTGAAAATGGGAGATCTAGAGCGGGAGTGTCTGGAGGAGACATGTAGCTTTGAAGAGGCCAGAGAGGTGTTTGAACACACGGAGCTGACGGTGCGTCATGTCAGAGATGCTACGACATTAGAGCTCCTTTGATCTAACTGATGAGACAGGATCCGTTAACTCCTGTTGGTTTCTTTTCTTTTCCTCAGAACGAGTTCTGGAAGAAATACTCTGGTGAGCAATGGTTGATCGACATGAGTTAGGGCTGAAGTATAGAGAGAGCTGAACATGTCTGCTGACCTCCAGGGTTTTATAAATAAACATTTCCACCATGAGTTCACCTTTATATTCTAATCAATGATCGTTTCTAATCTGTTTAAGTCCCTGACAGCTGTAAGTCCAGTCCCTGTCAGAACGGCGGGACCTGCATCCTGGACGGAGCGTCCTATGCCTGCTTATGTCTTCCTCAGTTCAGAGGACTCAACTGTGACCTCGGTGAGCATTGCGGAGTAAAAAATGTTGAGTTATGTCTGTTCTTAGCCTCACAGGCTCCAAACGAAGGTCATGAGAGAAATGAATGAGCCACACAGCTTCCTCAATGGCATGAAGGGGAGGACTGCTGCAGAGTAGATAAGATCTAAACCAGGCAGATTAGGTGTAAACTTGCTCTATTTGTCTGACTATAACCTCCGATGGACAGCAGAGGGCATCAGTTCAGGCAGCAACTGTTGATTCTCATCTCATGAAGAAGAAACTAAACAAAAATGTAGAAAAGTTTCGGTTTGGGGTTATTAATAACTGGTGTTTCATTGATTTATATGAGTCGTCATAAAGAGTCTGAAGATAGATCTATGTTTTCAGAGCAGCAGCAGGAGTCTGACAGCTGTCTGCTGCAGAACGGAGGCTGTGAACATTTCTGCCATGAGGACGACTATGGACGAAGACTAGCATGTTCGTGCGCTGGAGGGTACCACCTGGAGGCTGACGGGCGGAGCTGCATCTCAACAGGTTTACCTCAGAAAACCTTCACGTCCGACTGACTGCTCTAGTTCAGGCTTCCTGGAGGTCTGGGTCCCTGCACCTTCTCTGTTTTCAGGGTCTCCAGAGTCCTGTCCATGACCGCGTTATTGGATCCAGAGACATGATAACCATCTTGGTTATAAACACTGAGGCTCCAATTTCAGGGGCAGCCTATTATAAGGGCAGCCTACTTATAACCTCCAAAGGCTGCATTATTAGCCTCATTACATCACATCACTACGCCGAAGGCTGATCCACTCCACCAATTCCACCGCGTTCACACCAAACATGGATTCAGCCTTAAAGGCGTTTAATGCCTCAACTTGGACACCTTCCTATGACGTTATTGTATGGCAACACCACTCGGACAAACTGTATTGCTCCGTTTCTTAAAGTCGTAGGGAAGCGGCTGTTCCAATCGTTGCATTTTTTAATTCTCCCGAGTGGTGCACAACTTTACAGGAGTGAATAAAGTGAATGTGATTGGTCGATTATCAAAGGGGCGGGATTGTTGTGGCGGAAGGTTCCCAAGCAAGTTTGGTTGTGTCCGGTTTGTCGGAAGCATCTTGCTAACCAGTTGGCAACTTAGTGCTAGCAGGTTCCCAATGGGAAATTCCATTGGGACCAAGTAGCACTAAATTGGTGCCTTAGAAACGACGCTGTCAAGGAACGCTATGGACAGCGGAAACATGCAAGAGGAGGAGAGTTTAGTGTCGGAGGTCGTGGATGAGTCTCCTCCGTCATCCATTTTTTATTTAGAGGAGGAAAGCGGGGACGAAGATGTTGTGGAAGAGGACGCCAGGGCGGCAGAAGCTTGGTTTGGTGTAGAAGGCTTCCAGCCGTCCATGTTTGAGCCCTTGCCTCGCAACGCTGCCAGTTCTGTTAGCTCTACGCCTGCCGAAGACACAGACGTCCATCCCCGTGAACACTGGGACGCAACTCAATGGGAAAGGAAAGGATTCTGGTTTCAACCGTTGCGTATATTAGCTGCGACACATGAATCTAGATGCTATGACCGAAAACATTTGATTGACAGATGACCGTTGATATATGATTGGCCGAATTTAGGTGTTCAGGCTGACGTAGAACTAACTGGCCTGCAGAAGATAACGGGAAAAAAAACAGATTTTAAAACAGGATTTTTTTGTTTTTAAACAGAAATTTTCTACATTTTGTGACAATATGGTCTGATAAACATTTATATAGATGTTTAAACCAGAATGATTTGACATTTAATATGATTTCCCTACGGCTTTAAGAATCAGATCCCTTCTTGAGTCTCAACATATTATTTCCCATATCTGCTATTATTTAATGTTTCATCTGTGATCTAAAGTAGCGGAAAGTAGAAAACAATCAGTCAGTCTTGAAGGAAAGTCCTGCCGTCTACGACAGACTGAGTTCTGCCATTTAACAAGGAGACATTAAAAGTTTCAGCTTATGTTGGCAGAGGACAGATGGAACATCTTAAAAAATGACTTTCATAGACTTTAATATGGCTAACTGACCGAGCTAAAAGAGGCTAACCTGTTAGCTACTGAGCACAGCTCTCCACCTTTATATCGCGATCTAACAGTTAATTTGTTCACCATAAAGAGATCGGTCATTAGTCACGCTAACGCTACAGATGCTCCCGACTCGGCATGCGGCCGCTGCATTATGGCCGTTTCTTCATTCACAAAAACGTGACTACAGGCTGGTGTTCCTGCTCAATATGTTGAAAGGTGAGCTTCAATGACTGTCTGAGAGCGAAGCTCTCCCCAGATATACGCCTGAAAGCGCAGAGAAACAGATTGCTAACGGGACGAGCACGTAGGACGGCCTTACGTAAACACATCACCAGAATGACTGACAGTTAGAAGGACCACTGATTGAGATGATCCACCCGGAAATAAAAGATCTCCCTCTATATACAGTTAGCTTTACTGGAGGAATGATATGAAGAATGATTGAAGCTCGTCTTCACCAAGAGCTGCTGCAGATCCTCAGTCAGAATCCAGACAAAACTATTTAATTTATCCTCAATATTAGGGATAAAAAAAATGACTTCTCCATAAACGGGATTATTTAATAATTCCTCTAGTCTGATATATTTTTAAGAAGAGAGTAGATCACTTCCAGGCCTCATCGTTTCTGAGGTCTTCTAACGAGCTGCATCCTTTCATTAAAATGGTGATTTTTCTAAATGTTTTCAGCTTTTCAGACGTTTATCAGCAAAGTCCTGCATTATTGTTTTAGGTTTTATTCATATAGATGCGTTTAGTTTGATAAACTGCTGAGACACCAACATTTACTATTTAATATCACCTCAGAGTACAGTCTGTTAGGGGATTCAATAAATCAAATGTCTTAAAAATGATTCTTCTATTTATCTACGTTTGGTTGGAATAATTTGATGGAAACATTTAAAAATCAAATCGTTTAAATTTGTGGATTTCAAAAGATAAAAAATGTAAAGTTAAGTTGTTGGTTTATTGAAAAAACTGAGGCAGACATTCAAAAAAATCCAAAGAACCAGAAAACAGGAAAACCTCAGGGAACCTCAGAGACGAGGACGCAAATAACAACGACAAGGAACCAGCAAAGAGGGACTGAAGAGGAGGTGTATAAATGGGAGACAGAAACACAGACCAGGCTAATCAGCAGATTGGGAGCAGGTGTGGAGAGAGGAGTCTAGAAGGGAGCGAGGGAAAAACACAGGAGGGCAATAGAGGGCAAACAAGAAATACCTGAGAACATCCGATACAATCATAAATAACTAGAATGACACAAAATGGAAATAAAAATAATAAAGTAGAAAACACAAACTCAAAAAAGAAAACTTAAACAGAACCAAAAAATGCAGAGTCATGACACCGACAAGTTAACTCAGTCGATTTAAAGTTTCTAAATTAAAAGTTTTTAATGTTTTAACAGACTTGAAGAAATTCAAACAATGAAGTGACTCAAAGGAATGTTTATTTTCCCATTTTAAGTTAAACCCTTCAGTTTTCTCCACTAAAATCCTGTAATTGTTCAAACTTCATTAACTTCCAACCCTAATAGTTACCATAGTTACCTAGTTACTATAGTTACCACATCCAATGCACCAAACAGTCTGAATATTATTAACACAGCAGCAGCAAAGCCAGCCTGGTCCCTGATTGGCTACGATAATCTCTGAGTTCTGGAGGAACGCCGCTGCAGGCTCTCTGCTGCCATCTGGAGGTTTAACATGATAGTGACGTTTGATGTCATGTCTGTATGACCTCCACTGGCTAAAGATCAGCTTCTGATTCAGTCCCTGTTCTTCAGTCGGCCTCCCGAATAAAACGATTAGTAGGCAGAATTAGTTTATTTCCAACCTTTTGATCAGATTTTACACCCTGATACTCAGCTGATTTTCTACCAGTTCATAGGACCTCAGGTGCTCTACACACCTGGTGTCCCCGATATGGAAATAAACGTGCTTTGGCAACGCAGCGTGAGAACCAGAGCTATAGACATGGATGGTTTATAGTGTAATCAGTCTGCACAGCTGAAATAAAAACCTTTGATGGAGATAAATGCTGCTCTGATGTCGTTCTGCTGACATTTGAACACATTTTTTAGTCAGCGTGTCAAAAATGACCTTTATCTGATCTGTCCTCACCACATATATACGCTTTCACGGTTTCTGACGCCAGAAAGCGTTACGAACACTTCAAAGGAAAAGTCGCTCATATTCAGAATCCAAACTCCTGAAAGTTCTTTAAATGTGAAATGATTCCATCCTGTTCAATAAATGATCAGATTTTTAATTCAGAGTAATTTTCATGTGAATGTGCTTTACTGGAGGCATCCATGTTTGTC
Source organism: Cyprinodon tularosa (assembly GCF_016077235.1). Classification (NCBI taxonomy): domain Eukaryota; kingdom Metazoa; phylum Chordata; class Actinopteri; order Cyprinodontiformes; family Cyprinodontidae; genus Cyprinodon; species Cyprinodon tularosa. Next base: position 154,120 of record NW_024037898.1, read on the forward strand.
AAAGAACACTACTGCCACCTACTGGTTAGTGACGTCACGGTGCGGTATCGGCTGTTGATCAAGTCCCAGTGCTGTATCTGGTGTTTGTCACAACGCGCTATTATCCAAGTCATCTTGAAAACATTCTTCTTCCAAATGTTGGCTACATACACTATATTGCCAAAAGTATTTGCTCACCCATCCAAATTATTGGAATCAGGTGTTCCAATCACTTCCATGGCCACAGGTGTATAAATTCAAGCACCTAGGCATGCAGACTGTTTTTACAAACATTTGTGAAAGAATGGGTCGCTCTCAGGAGCTCAGTGAATTCCAGCGTGGAACTGTGATAGGATGCCACCTGTGCAACAAATCCAGTCGTGAAATTTCCTCGCTCCTAAATATTCCACAGTCAACTGTCAGCTGTATTATAAGAAAATGGAAGTTTTTGGGAACGACAGCAACTCAGCCACGAAGTGGTAGGCCACGTAAACTGACGGAGCGGGGTCAGCGGATGCTGACGCGCATAGTGCGAAGAGGTCGCCAACTTTCTGCAGAGTCAATCACTACAGACCTCCAAACTTCATGTGGCCTTCAGATTAGCTCAAGAACAGTGCGCAGAGAGCTTCATGGAATGGGTTTCCATGGTTGAGCAGCTGCATCCAAGCCATACATCACCAAGTGCAATGCAAAGCGTCGGATGCGGTGGTGTAAAGCACGCCGCCACTGGACTCTAGAGCAGTGGAGACGCGTTCTCTGGAGTGACGAATCGCGCTTCTCCATCTGGCAATCTGATGGACGGGTCTGGGTTTGGCGGTTGCCAGGAGAACGGTACTTGTCTGACTGCATTGTGCCAAGTGTAAAGTTTGGTGGAGGGGGGATTATGGTGTGGGGTTGTTTTTCAGGAGCTGGGCTTGGCCCCTTAGTTCCAGTGAAAGGAACTCTGAATGCTTCAGCATACCAAGACATTTTGGACAATTCCATGCTCCCAACTTTGTGGGAACAGTTTGGAGCTGGCCCCTTCCTCTTCCAACATGACTGTGCACCAGTGCACAAAGCAAGGTCCATAAAGACATGGATGACAGAGTCTGGTGTGGATGAACTTGACTGGCCTGCACAGAGTCCTGACCTCAACCCGATAGAACACCTTTGGGATGAATTAGAGCGGAGACTGAGAGCCAGGCCTTCTCGTCCAACATCAGTGTGCGACCTCACAAATGCGCTTCTGGAAGAATGGTCAAAAATTCCCATAAACACACTCCTAAACCTTGTGGACAGCCTTCCCAGAAGAGTTGAAGCTGTTCTAGCTGCAAAGGGTGGACCGACGTCATATTGAACCCTATGGATTAGGAACGGGATGTCACTTAAGCTCATATGTGAGTCAAGGCAGGTGAGCAAATACTTTTGGCAATATAGTGTATTACGGGTTTTTTCTCTGGCCAGAAGTTCGATGGCAAATCCTCCCTCTTCAAGTTGGCGATCCAACGACCAACCCGTCCGTGGAGGATCAGGAATCAGAAAGGTGGAATAACTCTTTTTTTTCACTTTTACCCGATGTATTCCAGCATCCAGCTGCCATGCACGTGGGCATTGTCAGTTTCACTATAGCTCTGGTGAATTTCAATGGTGAAGTCCTCTGGAAATCTTCAATAATTGTTGTTGATTGCAGATGTGTCTAGTAGTTCCCATTGATTTAGCTTGGAAAGCGGGGAGAATGGCGCTAGGCTTACCACACCGTGACGTCACTGCTGGAAGATGGCAGGAGGGAGGGGCTACTATATTTGGGCAAAAATGGCCGCTCCCAGACTCAGTGATCGCAATGGAAAATATTTCTTTGAAATTCATTAAATCGCTGCAAACGCCTTGGTTTTACGAATAAGTAATGAACTATTGATTATTCCTGGCAGAACATACTATTCCTTCAAATGAACAATACTCAGAATGAAACAAAGACACGTAATCTGATTTAAAATGTGACGCTCTTAGTTGGTGAGTTAGAATTACTTGATAGGAATAGATTGTTAAAATGTATTCACACATTTTTAAAGAATGAGGTGACCTGGAATGGATCCCTAATTAATAAAGAAATAGACATTTACTTGGTACCAAATCAATACTCTTGAAGGATTAAATTAAGTTTGTTTTTATATATTTTGACTTGAGGAATAGTAAAGAAATGTTTTCTTTGCTGTGTCAGAGCCGATAGCGTGCGGCATGATTCCTGTCCTACGGGACGTGACCGGAAACAGCCATCTGCTGAGGATTGTGGGAGGGACGGAGTGTCCGAAGGGTGAATGCCCCTGGCAGGTAGGTGGGAGCTAAAGGCGGAGTGGATCTGTTTCATGGAGGCATGTGACTCTTTCTGCCTGACAGTCTGGATGGTTACTGTAGAGCTGAACCTGATGACCACAGGTCGTCAAACCTGGACCGGTTGACTTGTTCTGTTCTGCTGTTTGAAGGTTTTGCTGAAGTATAAAGGCGAAGGTTTCTGTGGAGGAGTGATTTACGAACCAACATGGATCCTCACAGCCTCTCACTGCCTCACTGACACTGACCCACAGTTCCTGAAGGTGGTTGCAGGTAAAAATCTCTCATTTTTAAGCTGGGCGTACACTGTAGGTTTTTTTTTTCTCCCTTTTTGGGACGATTTTTCATTTGTGCGAGAATTTTTTGATCAGGCCGACTTTCAGCATAGTCGTTTGTCCTGCATCGTGTCGTATGCAGGGGGTAACGAGGGGCGATCAGCCTCTAACGACCACCTCCCTATCAGGAATCGTAAGGTCCAGAGAAAGTTACCGTCGTAAGGTGGTCGTGGGCATATAGCTCAGCGCACAAGCAAGGATTCTTCTTCTTCTTCTCAGATGTAAACCCAGCAGCATGGTGGGGGGGCAATGAGTGAAAGGGAGTTCTTTCTGTCAAACTGACAGACCGTAGTAGCCACGTTAGCTCAGCCATGTCTTTGTCCAAATACGTCGTCTCCTTTTCTTTTTAGGGCTTTCAGCACTAAATTGCCCAAATAGCCAAGGCAGCGCTTGAGATTCCTCTTCTACTGGTTTGGCTTCCGGATAGACGAGTCCGAGTAGCGCCATCTCACTGCGGAGCTCAGTCCCACGTTTTTAGACGTACAGTGTGAGCAGGTAGATCGCATCAGAGCGTCGAGACGCACAGTGTGAGAACAAACATGGTGAGCTGTGAACTTTTAAACCCTGCGATTGTGTCGTGCAGTGTGTAGCTGTGTGCTAAAATTGAAAAAATCGTACAGCGTATGCCCGACTTAACAGCAGAGCAGCTAACTAATAATTGTGACATCTCATACGCCTGAATAAAGGCTTGATTTCAACCAACTCCTTTGAATTTCCTTCTCTTGCTAAAGGCTAATGCCACGTTGAGGGTCTATGAACTTGGGTTCTAGGGGAAGGGGTCTTGCTGGATTTTCTTTGGTGAAATGTGTTTCTGTTCTGTCTTTCAGGCGAACACGACACCAGGGTTAACGAGTCTACTGAGCAGGTCATCCAAGTCGAGGAGATCATTATGCACCAGAACTATGTGATGAGAACTGTTGACAACGATATCGCCCTCCTTCGCCTAGCGTCTCCGATAGTTTACTCGCCATACGCAGTCCCTATCTGCCTGCCGACGCGAACACTGGCAGAACGTGAGCTCTGGGCGGTGGACCTGCACACAGTGAGCGGTTGGGGGAAGCGGAGCGAGAACGGGCCCATCTCCGTCCTCCTCAGGCGTACCAAGGTGCCGCGCATACGAAAGCAGACCTGTGTGGAGCAAAGCGGCGTGCCGCTCACCGAGAACATGTTCTGTGCCGGATACTTTGACGGTCGGAGTGACTCGTGTAAAGGCGACAGCGGCGGTCCACTGGTGACCAAGTATAAGAAAACATATTTCCTGCTGGGGATCGTGAGCTGGGGGAAGGGCTGCGCCCGACCAGGCAACTACGGCATCTACACTCGAGTGTCCAACTACCTGGAGTGGATCCACAACCAAACAGCAACACCGGCTCAGAGGGAAATCCCCACGGAGACGGTCCCCGGCTCTGCTACTGTTACTCTACAATAACTTTCCCAGAATTAAACACATTATTTACTCATTATAAATGTCTGAGAATCATTCATCCCAACAGATTAAAGTCAAACTGAAACAGTTGATCTTTGATGTCAGAGATGCATTAAACAGGTTCCTCCATGTCGGTCTGCATAAAAGGTTTCAACAATCTGTATTAGCGAGTCAGTAAAGACAATATTTTGTTGTTTGATTTTTACTTCTACCTGCTCCATCCAGCTGTTCCACCCAGCTGCTCCATGCAGCTGCTCCATCCAGCTGCTCCATCCAGCTGCTCCACCCAGCTGCTCCATGCAGCTGCTCCATCCAGCTGCTCCATCCAGCTGCTCCATGCAGCTGGATGGAGCAGCTGTTCCATCCAGCTGCTCCATCCAGCTGCTCCATCCAGCTGTTCCACCCAGCTGCTCCACGCAGCTGCTCCATCCAGCTGCTCCATCCAGCTGCTCCATCCAGCTGTTCCATCCAGCTGCTCCATCCAGCTGCTCCATCCAGCTGTTCCACCCAGCTGCTCCATCCAGCTGCTCCATCCAGCTGCTCCATGCAGCTGGATGGAGCAGCTGTTCCATCCAGCTGCTCCATCCAGCTGCTCCATCCAGCTGCTCCATCCAGCTGTTCCACCCAGCTGCTCCACGCAGCTGCTCCATCCAGCTGCTCCATCCAGCTGCTCCATCCAGCTGTTCCATCCAGCTGCTCCATCCAGCTGCTCCATCCAGCTGTTCCACCCAGCTGCTCCACGCAGCTGCTCCATCCAGCTGCTCCATCCAGCTGCTCCATCCAGCTGTTCCATCCAGCTGCTCCATCCAGCTGCTCCATCCAGCTGCTCCATCCAGCTGTTCCACCCAGCTGCTCCATCCAGCTGTTCCACCCAGCTGCTCCATGCAGCTGCTCCATCCAGCTGCTCCATCCAGCTGCTCCATCCAGCTGTTCCATCCAGCTGCTCCATCCAGCTGCTCCATCCAGCTGCTCCATCCAGCTGCTCCATGCAGCTGCTCCATCCAGCTGCTCCATCCAGCTGTTCCACCCAGCTGCTCCATGCAGCTGCTCCATCCAGCTGCTCCATCCAGCTGCTCCACCCAGCTGCTCCATGCAGCTGCTCCATCCAGCTGCTCCATCCAGCTGCTCCATGCAGCTGGATGGAGCAGCTGTTCCATGCAGCTGCTCCATCCAGCTGCTCCATCCAGCTGCTCCATCCAGCTGTTCCATGCAGCTGCTCCATCAAGCTGTTCCACGCAGCTGCTCCATCCAGCTGCTCCATCCAGCTGGCTAAATGTCTCTGTTAGCATCCAGGCTTGACCTCATGGCGTCTATATTATATATATACCATGAGGCCACGCCTCCCAGTCCACGGTGGGTTTTGTGTAATGATGGTTGCCATGGTGAACATTTAACCTTAGGATGCGTCTTCAGAAGGTAACATCTTTGGCGCATTTGTTGGTCCAGGACTGTAGACCTCTGCCAGCTGCAGCAGCATCTCCACCAGGTCAGGTCTTTGTTCTGGGCTTCAAACAGGTCACTCCAGAACCCATTAGTTGTTTCTTCCCCCAGTCGCTAAGTAGCCTGACCTTCCCTCTGTGGTTATACTGGCACTGGAGGCTGAATGTGGAGCCATCAGGCCACTGGGAGATGGAGGAGATTCCTCACATCTTAGATGATTCATTTCTTGTTTTCCATGATGTCACACAAGGAAGGAGTGTTTGATGTTCTTCCTTAAAGCTACAGGCTCCATTTAGATCAGTCTAACTAAACATTGATGACTAGAAAACTATTAACATTCTGAAATAAAGCTGTTAATCCTCACTGACCTAAAACAGGAAAAGTTTGGTTATAAAAACCAGATCTTTGTAAGCAGCATCTTTATTCATCCATTCATCAGCTGGGCTGGATTCTATAGACTTCCTGTGGGAAAGTCAATGAGACAAACTACAATTCAATCATCCATCCATCCATCCATCATTCATCCATCCATCCATTATCCATCCATCCATCCATCCATCCATCATTCATCCATCCATCCATTATCCATCCATCCATCCATCCATCCATCCATCATTCATCCATCCATCCATCATCCATCCATCCATCCATCCATCCATCCATCATCCATCCATCCATCCATCATTCATCCATCCATCCATTATCCATCCATCCATCCATCCATCCATCATTCATCCATCCATCCATTATCCATCCATCATCCATCCATCCATCATCCATCCATCCATCCATCCATCCATCCATCCATCAATCCATAATCTATCCATCCATCATCCATCCATCCATCATCCATCCATCCATCCATCATCCATCCATCCATCCATCATCCATCCATCCATCCATCATCCATCCATCCATCCATCCATCCATCCATCATCCATCCATCCATCCATCATCCATCCATCCATCCATCCATCCATCAATCCATAATCTATCCATCCATCATCCATCCATCCATCCATCATCCATCCATCCATCCATCCATCCATCCATCATCCATCCATCCATCCATCCATCAATCCATAATCTATCCATCCATCATCCATCCATCCATCCATCCATCATCCATCCATCCATCCATCCATCATCCATCCATCCATCCATCAATCCATAATCTATCCATCCATCATCCATCCATCCATCCATCATCCATCCATCCATCATCCATCCATCCATCATCCATCATCCATCCATCCATCCATCCATCCATCCATCCATCCATCATCCATCCATCCATCCATCCATCATCCATCCATCCATCCATCCATCAATCCATAATCTATCCATCCATCATCCATCCATCCATCCATCATCCATCATCCATCCATCCATCCATCCATCCATCCATCCATCCATCCATCAATCCATAATCTATCCATCCATCATCCATCCATCCATCCATCATCCATCCATCCATCCATCATCCATCAATCCATAATCCATCCATCCATCCATCATCCATCCATCCATCCATCCATCCATCCATCCATCCATCTATCCATCCATCAATCCATAATCTATCCATCCATCATCCATCTATCCATCCATCCATCATCCATCCATCCATCATCCATCCATCCATCCATCCATCATCCATCCATCATCCATCATCCATCCATCATCCATCCATCCATAATCTATCCATCCATCCATCCACCATCCATCATCCATCCATCATCCATCCATCATCCATCCATCATCCATCCATCCATCCATCATCCATCCATCCATCCATCAATCCATAATCTATCCATCCATCCATCCACCATCCATCCATCCATCCATCCATCCATCATCCATCCATCCATCCATCCATCATCCATCCATCCATCATCCATCCATCCATCCATCATCCATCCATCCATCCATCCATCCATCCATCCATCCATCATCCATCCATCCATCATCCATCCATCATCCATCCATCCATCATCCATCCATCCATCATCCATCCATCCATCCATCCATCCATCCATCCATCATCCATCCATCATCCATCATCCATCCATCATCCATCCATCCATCCATCATCCATCCATCCATCCATCATCCATCCATCCATCCATCCATCAATCCATAATCTATCCATCCATCCATCCACCATCCATCCATCATCCATCCATCATCCATCATCCATCCATCATCCATCCATCCATCATCCATCCATCCATCATCCATCCATCCATCCATCCATCATCCATCCATCATCCATCCATCCATCCATCATCCATCCATCCATCCATCATCCATCCATCCATCCATCCATCCATCCATCCATCAATCCATAATCTATCCATCCATCATCCATCCATCCATCCATCCATCATCCATCCATCCATCCATCATCCATCCATCCATCCATCCATCAATCCATAATCTATCCATCCATCCATCCACCATCCATCCATCCATCCATCCATCCATCATCCATCCATCCATCCATCCATCATCCATCCATCCATCATCCATCCATCCATCCATCATCCATCCATCCATCCATCCATCCATCCATCATCCATCCATCCATCATCCATCCATCATCCATCCATCCATCATCCATCCATCCATCCATCCATCCATCCATCATCCATCCATCCATCATCCATCCATCCATCCATCATCCATCCATCCATCATCCATCCATCTATCATCCATCCATCCATTTATCCATCCATCCATCCATCCATCATCCATCATCCATCCATCCATCCATCCATCCATCCATCCATCATCCATCCATCATCCATCCATCATCCATCCATCCATCCATCATCCATCCATCCATCCATCAATCCATAATCTATCCATCCATCCATCCACCATCCATCCATCCATCCATCCATCCATCATCCATCCATCCATCCATCCATCATCCATCCATCCATCATCCATCCATCCATCCATCATCCATCCATCCATCCATCCATCCATCCATCCATCCATCATCCATCCATCCATCATCCATCCATCATCCATCCATCCATCATCCATCCATCCATCATCCATCCATCCATCCATCCATCCATCCATCATCCATCCATCATCCATCATCCATCCATCATCCATCCATCCATCCATCATCCATCCATCCATCCATCATCCATCCATCCATCCATCCATCAATCCATAATCTATCCATCCATCCATCCACCATCCATCCATCATCCATCCATCATCCATCATCCATCCATCATCCATCCATCCATCATCCATCCATCCATCATCCATCCATCCATCCATCCATCATCCATCCATCATCCATCCATCCATCCATCATCCATCCATCCATCCATCATCCATCCATCCATCCATCCATCCATCCATCAATCCATAATCTATCCATCCATCATCCATCCATCCATCCATCCATCATCCATCCATCCATCCATCATCCATCCATCCATCCATCCATCAATCCATAATCTATCCATCCATCCATCCACCATCCATCCATCCATCCATCATCCATCATCCATCATCCATCCATCCATCCATCCATCCATCCATCATCCATCCATCCATCCATCCATCCATCCATCATCCATCCATCCATCATCCATCCATCATCCATCCATCCATCATCCATCCATCCATCATCCATCCATCCATCCATCCATCCATCATCCATCCATCCATCCATCATCCATCCATCCATCCATCCATCCATCCATCATCCATCCATCTATCATCCATCCATCCATCCATCCATCCATCATCCATCCATCCATCATCCATCCATCCATCCATCCATCATCCATCCATCCATCATCCATCCATCTATCATCCATCCATCCATCATCCATCCATCCATCATCCATCCATCCATCCATCCATCCATCCATCCATCCATCATCCATCCATCCATCCATCCACCATCCATCCATCCATCATCCATCCATCCATCCATCATCCATCCATCCATCCATCCATCCATCATCCATCCATCCATCCATCCATCAGCCATCCATCCATCCATCCATCATCCATCCATCATCCATCCATCCATCATCCATCCATCCATCCATCCATCATCCATCATCCATCATCCATCCATCAATCATCCATCCATCCATCATCCATCCATCCATCCATCATCCATCCATCCATCATCCATCTATCCATCATCCATCCATCCATCATCCATCCATCATCCATCCATCCATCCATCCATCATCCATCCATCCATCCATCCATCCATCCATCCATCCATCATCCATCCATCATCCATCCATCCATCATCCATCCATCCATCCATCCATCCATCCATCCATCATCCATCATCATCCATCATCCATCATCCATCCATCCATCATCCATCCATCCATCCATCCATCCATCATCCATCCATCCATCATCCATCCATCCATCCATCCATCCATCATCCATCCATCATCCATCCATCCATCATCCATCCATCATCCATCCATCCATCCATCATCCATCCATCCATCCATCCATCATCCATCATCCATCATCCATCCATCATTCATCATCCATCCATCCATCTATCCATCATCCATCCATCCATCATCCATCCATCCATCATCCATCCATCCATCCATCCATCATCCATCCATCCACCATCCATCCATCCATCCATCCATCTATCATCCATCCATCCATCCATCATTCATCATCCATCCATCCATCATTCATCATCCATCCATCCATCTATCCATCATCCATCCATCCATCATCCATCCATCCATCATCCATCCATCCATCCATCCATCCATCATCCATCATCCATCCATCCATCCATCCATCCATCATCCATCCATCCATCATCCATCCATCCATCCATCCATCCATCATCCATCCATCATCCATCCATCCATCATCCATCCATCCATCATTCATCATCCATCCATCCATCTATCCATCATCCATCCATCCATCATCCATCCATCCATCATCCATCCATCCATCCATCCATCATCCATCCATCCATCCATCCATCCATCCATCCATCCATCCATCCATCATCCATCCATCCATCCATCATCCATCATCCATCCATCCATCATTCATCATCCATCCATCCATCTATCCATCATCCATCCATCCATCATCCATCCATCCATCATCCATCCATCCATCCATCCATCATCCATCCATCCATCCATCCATCCATCCATCCATCCATCCATCCATCCATCATCCATCCATCCATCCATCCATCCATCCATCATCCATCCATCCATCCATCCATCCATCCATCCATCCATCCATCATCCTATTATATAGTATGGTGTAGAACCACTAAATTCACTCTTTCACACTAAGGTGGTTCACTCCATTGTAGCCACCGCTGCCTGGAGCTCACTGACAGTAAGCAGGCGTCCGTATAGGGGCCCCACCGCGCCCTCTGACCACCATCAGTAGACAATGCGGGTTAAGTGTCTTGCCCAAGGACACAATGACATTGAAATCCAGAGCCGGGGTTTGAACCGACAACCCTCCAGTTGCAGGGCAAACTCCTTTGTCGCCCCTTGTGGCCAGTTAAAGGCATTGCCATTAAATTCAGTAAATAGTGTTTGTTTTTGAAAGTAAATATTAGATTAATTGGTTTTTAATCAGCTAGTGTTTGTTCCCCTGCAGTGGAAACAGTTACTGTAAAGTATTCCTACACTTCTGGGAATGAGTGTTTGTCCAGAACCGTGTGAGGAGAAACGGTCCAAAGTACGAGAACTTTTTGTTTGCGGAGCAGGTTTTGGGAGCGAGGACCAGGAGGTGAACTCTGTCTAATCTCAGTCCTGTTTAGCTCTGACCTGGAACACTGCAAACATGCTGCTGAGGAGCTTCTGCTTCATTTCCACTCTGCTTTGGACCCTCCACGCTGCTGAAGGTAAAATCCAGCCATTAACCAGGAATTCTGCATGAAACTGACTTTAAATGCATCAGTTTCAATCTGCTGATAGAAGCAGTGAGAATTATTCCTGGCCTGTAGAAAAGCTCAGAGGAACCACTGCTTGGTTTTTCAGTGTTTGTTGGGAAACACCAAGCCGCCTCGGTGCTGCGCCGATGGAGGAGAGCCAACAGCGGCTTCCTGGAGGAGCTGAAGCAGGGGAACCTGGAGAGGGAATGCGTGGAGGAGATCTGTGACTACGAGGAGGCGCGGGAGGTGTTTGAGGACGATCAGCAGACGGTCAGCTCAGGCTCCAGCTTTTTCTCTCTGCATCAGACCGGTCCACCTGGATCTCTGACTGTTTTCTTTCTGTTGGCTTTCAGAGGGAGTTCTGGAGAAATTATGCCAGTAAGTATGTGAGCGTCCTCCTGTGTGACGTCAGAGGGGCAGAGCTCACCCTGACGGTTCTGTTTGGACCCTGTTCTGTCAGAAAGGGACCCCTGCCTGGAGAACCCCTGCCACAATAACGGGACGTGTCTTTATGTGGGAAACTCCTATGAATGTCAGTGTCTGGAGGGATACGAGGGCCGGTACTGTCAGACAGGTAATCCTCCTCTGGATGACTGGATCAGAGTTCCTTGTCCTGCTCTGGGTCAGCAGAGACCTCCTCTGGTAGGACTAGTAAACCAGGCTGGCGTAATTACAGTCAATAACGGAAGGCTGAACATACCAGATATGGTGAAAAGGAAACATCTTTTTCTGTTTAATTTCAGAATTAAAAAAAATTGATAAATGAAGAAATCATTGCCAGAAGCGTAGATCTACACTTGACAGAATGTTCTGGTAAAAAGGCATCAGATTTAAGACAAACTGAATAAATACGGCAAAATGTTGGTGAATTTAATTTTAGGGGTTATAAAACAGCTTTAAAAAAAAGCAAATATGTCTCTTTGGCTGTATTCCTCTTTTTTATTTGGTTTACATCCACCCACTAACATCCACCCACTAACTTCCACCCACTAACTTCCACCCACTAACATCCACCCACTAACTTCCACCCACTAACTTCCACCCACTAACATCCACCCACTAACTTCCACCCACTAACATCCATCCACTAACTTCCACCCACTAACATCCACCTACTATCACCCATCCACTAGTATCCACCCATTAGTATCCACCCACTAACATCCACCCACTAACTTCCACCCACTAACATCCACCTACTATCACCCATCCACTAGTATCCACCCATTAGTATCCACCCACTAACTTCCACCCACTAACTTCCACCCACTAACATCCACCCACTAACTTCCACCCACTAACATCCATCCACTAACTTCCACCCACTAACATCCACCTACTATCACCCATCCACTAGTATCCACCCATTAGTATCCACCCACTAACATCCACCCACTAACTTCCACCTACTATCACCCACCCACTAACATCCACCCACTAACATCCACCCACTAACTTCCACCCACTAACTTCCACCTACTATCACCCACCCACTAACATCCACCCACTAACATCCACCCACTAACTTCCACCCACTAACTTCCACCCACTAACATCCACCCACTAACTTCCACCCACTAACATCCATCCACTAACTTCCACCCACTAACATCCACCTACTATCACCCATCCACTAGTATCCACCCATTAGTATCCACCCACTAACATCCACCCACTAACTTCCACCTACTATCACCCACCCACTAACATCCACCCACTAACATCCACCCACTAACTTCCACCCACTAACATCCACCCACTAACTTCCACCCACTAACTTCCACCCACTAACATCCACCCACTAACTTCCACCCACTAACATCCATCCACTAACTTCCACCCACTAACATCCACCTACTATCACCCATCCACTAGTATCCACCCATTAGTATCCACCCACTAACATCCACCCACTAACTTCCACCTACTATCACCCACCCACTAACATCCACCCACTAACATCCACCCACTAACTTCCACCCACTAACATCCACCCACTAACTTCCACCCACTAACATCCACCTACTAACTTCCACCCACTAACTTCCACCCACTAACTTCCACCCACTAACATCCACCCACTAACTTCCACCCACTAACATCCATCCACTAACTTCCACCCACTAACATCCACCTACTATCACCCATCCACTAGTATCCACCCATTAGTATCCACCCACTAACATCCACCCACTAACTTCCACCCACTAACATCCACCTACTATCACCCATCCACTAGTATCCACCCATTAGTATCCACCCACTAACTTCCACCCACTAACTTCCACCCACTAACATCCACCCACTAACTTCCACCCACTAACATCCATCCACTAACTTCCACCCACTAACATCCACCTACTATCACCCATCCACTAGTATCCACCCATTAGTATCCACCCACTAACATCCACCCACTAACTTCCACCTACTATCACCCACCCACTAACATCCACCCACTAACATCCACCCACTAACTTCCACCCACTAACTTCCACCTACTATCACCCACCCACTAACATCCACCCACTAACATCCACCCACTAACTTCCACCCACTAACTTCCACCCACTAACATCCACCCACTAACTTCCACCCACTAACATCCATCCACTAACTTCCACCCACTAACATCCACCTACTATCACCCATCCACTAGTATCCACCCATTAGTATCCACCCACTAACATCCACCCACTAACTTCCACCTACTATCACCCACCCACTAACATCCACCCACTAACATCCACCCACTAACTTCCACCCACTAACATCCACCCACTAACTTCCACCCACTAACTTCCACCCACTAACATCCACCCACTAACTTCCACCCACTAACATCCATCCACTAACTTCCACCCACTAACATCCACCTACTATCACCCATCCACTAGTATCCACCCATTAGTATCCACCCACTAACATCCACCCACTAACTTCCACCTACTATCACCCACCCACTAACATCCACCCACTAACATCCACCCACTAACTTCCACCCACTAACATCCACCCACTAACTTCCACCCACTAACATCCACCTACTAACTTCCACCCACTAACTTCCACCCACTAACTTCCACCCACTAACTTCCACCCACTAACTTCCACCTACTAACTTCCACCCACTAACTTCCACCCACTAACTTCCACCCACTAACTTCCACCCACTAACTTCCACCCACTAACATCCACCTACTAACTTCCACCTACTAACATCCACCCACTAACTTCCACCCACTAACATCCACCTACTAACTTCCACCCACTAACTTCCACCCACTAACTTCCACCCACTAACTTCCACCCACTAACTTCCACCCACTAACTTCCACCCACTAACTTCCACCCACTAACATCCACCCACTAACTTCCACCCACTAACATCCACCCACTAACTTCCACCCACTAACTTCCACCCACTAACTTCCACCCACTAACTTCCACCCACTAACTTCCACCCACTAACATCCACCCACTAACTTCCACCCACTAACATCCACCTACTAACTTCCACCCACTAACATCCACCCACTAACTTCCACCCACTAACATCCACCCACTAACTTCCACCCACTAACTTCCACCCACTAACTTCCACCCACTAACATCCACCCACTAACTTCCACCCACTAACATCCACCCACTAACATCCACCCACTAACTTCCACCCACTAACATCCACCCACTAACTTCCACCCACTAACATCCACCTACTAACTTCCACCCACTAACTTCCACCCACTAACATCCACCCACTAACTTCCACCCACTAACTTCCACCCACTAACTTCCACCCACTAACTTCCACCCACTAACTTCCACCCACTAACTTCCACCTACTATCACCCATCCACTAACATCCACCCACTAACTTCCACCCACTAACATCCACCTACTATCACCCATCCACTAACATCCACCTACTATCACCCATCCACTAACATCCACCTACTAACTTCCACCCACTAACTTCCACCCACTAACTTCCACCCACTAACTTCCACCCACTAACTTCCACCCACTAACTTCCACCCACTAACTTCCACCCACTAACTTCCACCCACTAACTTCCACCCACTAACTTCCACCTACTAACTTCCACCCACTAACTTCCACCCACTAACTTCCACCCACTAACTTCCACCTACTAACTTCCACCCACTAACTTCCACCCACTAACTTCCACCCACTAACTTCCACCCACTAACTTCCACCCACTAACTTCCACCTACTATCACCCATCCACTAACATCCACCCACTAACTTCCACCCACTAACATCCACCTACTATCACCCATCCACTAACTTCCACCCACTAACTTCCACCCACTAACATCCACCCACTAACTTCCACCCACTAACATCCACCCACTAACATCCACCCACTAACTTCCACCCACTAACATCCACCCACTAACTTCCACCCACTAACATCCACCTACTAACTTCCACCCACTAACTTCCACCCACTAACATCCACCCACTAACTTCCACCCACTAACTTCCACCCACTAACTTCCACCCACTAACTTCCACCCACTAACTTCCACCCACTAACTTCCACCTACTATCACCCATCCACTAACATCCACCCACTAACTTCCACCCACTAACATCCACCTACTATCACCCATCCACTAACATCCACCTACTATCACCCATCCACTAACATCCACCTACTATCACCCATCCACTAGTATCCACCCACTAACTTCCACCCACTAACATCCACCCACTAACATCAGTCTGGAGCGAAGCTCCTCCGTTGGATTGACCTTTTGTGTTACGTTTTCAGTTTTTGAAGACACGCTGGGATGTCTGTATCAGAACGGTCACTGTGAGCATTTCTGCGATGGTTCTGGAGTTCGACGCAGATGTTTCTGTGCTGATGGCTACCAGCTGGCAGATGATGGGAAACAATGTATTTCTAAAGGTAAAGAAAAAGCTGGCCTGACCAGTGGTTTTATGGTACCGTGGATGATGCTCTACGCTGACGATGGGATTGTGTTTCAGTGGAGTTTCCCTGTGGGCAGCTGCCCTCCTCACAGGATGGACTTAACCAGAGCACCCAGGTTCAGACCAGGCTGGTGGGAGCTAATCAATGCAGCCCTGGAGACTGTCCCTGGCAGGTAAACATGGCTCCATACATGTGGGACCCCTTACCCCCACTGGTCCTGGTCTAACAGGGGTCTGACTGTTCTCCATCAGGTCCTGCTTCAACTGGATGGACGCAGCCACTGCGGTGGAGCTCTAATCCACCCGGACTGGGTCATCACTGCTGCCCACTGCGTCCATAAGACGGCCCCCTGGAACCTCACTGTGGTGGCAGGTAAAACCCCCAGAGGGGAACCAAGGGCTTAAATCGATAGAGAGGCTGAATTATTTATGGAAAGGGGGTCGTTATTGGTCTGCAATACCAGATATGCCTTTGAAAGGGGGTCAGGGGAGTTTCAAAGGGGAGTTTTATACCTTGGCATTGGTTTGACCAATAAGGAAATATAGAGTCTTTTAGCATCAAATTATTATTAGATTCAGAATTTTGAAACAATTCTGCAAACGACTGAGCTGGAAGCTTTCTTTCTGAAACAGGTTTTGCTATGATGACTTTATTCTCGCATCTCATATATTTATAAATAAATCTCGAGACTGACTATAATCTGAATTCTGTTCATATCTGATCTGATCAGGTGAACATAACCTGGACGTGAAGGACAACAAAGAGCAGCAGATAGCCGTAACCATGGTGATACCCCATTCAAACTACAACCCAGGGACGGGCGACAGCGACATCGCCTTGGTCCGGTTGAACCAGTCCGTGGCTCTGGGTCGATTCGTCATCCCCATCTGCCTTCCCACCAAAGACTTTGCAGAACGGGAACTCCTGCCGGTCCGCTACCACACCGTGTCCGGCTGGGGCAAGAGGACGACCGGTGGGAACGTCTACGCCTCTTCCGGCCGCCCACTCTCCCCCATCCTCCGCCAGATGAACGTCCCCATCATCCAGAACTCCCAGTGCTCCCTGAAATCCCAGTTCAACTTCACAGACAACATGCTGTGTGCCGGATATCTGGACGGAGGCCTGGAGAGCTGCAGAGGCGACGACGGCGGCCCGCTGGTGACGGAGTACGGCTCCACCCACTTCCTGACGGGTGTGGTGGCCTGGGGCCGCGGCTGCCCCCACCCGGGATATTACGGGGTTTACACCAAGGTGGCCATGTTTGTGGACTGGGTGGAGAAAACCATGAAGAACCCGCCCAGACTGCAGGAGGCAGGATCTGGACCCAGTCTGGAGCAAATAGCGGTCTAAGATGGCTCTGGTCCCGGCTTGGAAGGTTTATTCATTGCTGGGACTTTAGAGCCCGACCAGAACCAGCCCAGTTAGAGTCTGATTGGTTCCATCTGCGTCTAATAAATAAAGCTAAGAATGAAAATGTCTCTGCAGTTTGAAATTATTCTATTTTATTTTACTTTTAGTCTGAGCAGCAGGTTCTGCAGGCGTTTAATTAAACATGTTCCTGCAGCAACGTCAGACGGCTTCTCCGGGTTCCTCATTCGGTTCATTTTCCCGCACTAAAGGCAGCAGACTGCAGGAAGATAGAGATCCAACACTGAACCGATAAAAACTCACTCCAGCTTTTATTCTGAAGGTCTGATGTTGATCTAGAGTTTCTGTTCTTGTTCTGGATCACAGACAGCAGAACATCCATGATTTTTCATTATAAGACCAAAGAGGAACAACCAGAACCACAAAAACCAACAACAATTAAAATAAAGGTAAAAGAACCTAAACTGGTAAAAAAAAAAAAAAAAAAAAAACCTTTAGAAACGAATACGAACCAGAAAATTAATTTAAGTTCATTATTTCTAATTTCAGTTTATTTCTAGAGCACCAATTCACAACACATCACACAAGTTTTCTATCTAAGGAAAACCAGCTGATTGCATCGACTCATTGACTCTTCAGCAATCCCTCACACTAAGCATGCTTGTAGCGACAGTGGAGAGGAAAAACTCCCTTTGAACAGGAAGAAACCTCCAGCAGAACCAGGCTCAGTGTGAGCGGCCATCTGCTGAGGCCCACTGGGGTTCAAGGAGACAGAAGCAGACATAGAAAAAGAAGCATAGATACAAAAGGCAACTGTCAACCAGCTCCACAGGCGGCCCCGTCCAGGAATGAAAACCAAAACATTAAAGGCCATATTTTAGTCTGAATAATGCCCTACTGTTATCATCTGAAGACAACCCTTCCTTAAAATGAGCTTTATCAAAGCATTCCCTCCAAAAATAAACTGGATGGATGTAGGAACGTTTTATTTTACTCTTATGGTTCAGGAGATAAATGATAATCTTTTTCTAGATATTAATCTATATTTATCCATTAAATCTATTTAAACATCTCACCAGTTAACAGTTTTGGCCAAGCCTTTGGCGCAGGGAGGATTTACCATTAGGAAATACTATGCAGCTGCCTAGGGCCCCAAGCTCCTGGGGTCCCATAAAACTCTGTTTCCATGTATGGTTAATCCAACTTAGCGCTCTTGTCTACAGTGAAAAGAAGGACTGGGTTATTTACTTTGGCCTTTTTGGAAACACAGGAAGGAGCAATCAGCTAAGTGAGCTTAGTGCTTGGAAAAAATCTTTCATTCCTTTAGAGACAGCATGAAAAGTCAGCTGAGTACAAAACATAGAGAGGAAAACAAGAAGAAAAGGGACAAGAAGAGAGGGACACTACCTAGAACAGATAATGGATGTCTATTCTATTAACATTTATCTATCTGGAGAATGGGGCTGTTTTATCTGTTGTCTTCTCAGAGGGGCCCCTGCCTGTCTTTGCTTAGGGCTCCACATTTCCTAAATCCGCCCCTGCCAGGGCGTTGGACCAATGGCAATGGGATCTTTTGAAGGAAGCATCCTCTGCTCTTAAGCGCTCCATTTTAGTCCTGGGAGTGTGGCCAGAGGTAACGCCCTTAAAGGGGCGGGGTTAGTTAGAACCCTTCTTTTACATGAAGCACCATCCTCCGCCTGCAGGGGGAGACACCAGAACCAGAACCTCCCTGGTTCTATACGCTGTCTGCAAGGAAGCCCAGATCATCAGATGTTCCTCTCTGCAGCGCAGGACGATCCGATCTCCTGACCAGCTGACGATGAAGGCCTGGTTGCTGATAAAGGCTGAACAAACTGGGACTGATAACTGGGAGAGGAGATAAAAGTGAATCTGTTCTGGTGACTCATGGAAGCTTTAGGAAAATCCAACCATAGAAGCTGGATGGAGAACCCAGCTTCAACATGTTTCCAGGTCCCGTTATCACTTCAACAAAACCACGTCTACCCTGAATCTGATGCAAAGCACTATGGGAGATGTAGTCTCCCTCTAAAGCTGCAGGAAGCCCTGCTGCCTGAGATAAAGCCCGCCCAGGCCAACCCTTCCTCCCCCACCTCAGTTCGTTGCCCTCTCTGCCTGCTTCATACGCACACACCATAACTCAGAACACTGAAGGTCCTCCAGCTGAGCTCCGCTCCAACTGGAACCATGTTTTGGACTCTAGGGCCAACCCTGGGCCTGGTTCTGCTGCTCCACCTCACTGCTGCTCACGGTACGTTCCACCACATCCACATTCAGCTGTCAGCACCGAGGAAGAGGAGGGTGGCAGGGAGGAATGTGGAGTTAGAGGGGGAGAAGGAGAGAGCGCTGGAGGAATGGGGAGGTGGTTGATTGGCAGATGGTGATCCTTGACCTTTGATGACATATGGGCGATCTGGAGTTGTGGGATCTTAGATAAGAAGTAGGATGTTTTGGACCATTGGTGCGCTGTCCTGAAACATTTCCAGACGGCCATGTTTATAGAAACCCTTACTGTCTGTGGATCCGTCTCTCTGCCCTGTCTCTAGTGTTCCTGGATGGCAGGAAGGCCAACGAGGTTCTGACCAGACTGAGGCGGGCCAACAGCTTTATGGAGGAGTTTAAACAAGGCAACATGGAGAGGGAGTGCAACGAGGAGCGCTGCAGCTGGGAGGAGGCGCGGGAGATCTTTGAAGATAAGCAGAAAACTGTAGGAACACCAAACTAACCGGATTCGTCTTCTTGATCAGTTCCTGTTATATTGAAACATTTAATCCCGTTTTTTTCCTCCTCAGGACGAGTTCTGGGCCAAATATGTCGGTAATGTATCTCCCCAGATCACCCTATCATGACCTAAGCCACTTGGCAGGACCCTGAAGCCTAATTGTCCATCCTGCAGATGGTGACGCCTGCGAGTCCATCCCATGTGCTCATGGGGGGCACTGCAAGGACACGATCGGAGGCTACACCTGCTACTGCAAGGAGGGATACAAGGGCTTCAACTGTGAGATCGGTAAACACACGAGTCCTTCAGGGTTAGCCGATAAACCGGCAGAGCTTCGTCCATCTGCTGCCTTCAAAACATCCAGGTGTTATGAAGCTTTGGAGATGTTCAGAATCTGAGGATCTGCCTCTAACGACCACCTCCCAATCAGGGGTCGTAAGGTCAGGAGAAAAGAGGTGGTCGTGGACAAATCCTGCGGTTGAAGCAGAGCTACGAGCCAATTTACCGGAACCTTGAGCACTGCGCATGTGCAAACAAGGGAGTTCTTCTTCTTCTTCTTCTTCCAGATTGACGAGTCCGACCAGCTCCATCTCTGAGCTGAGTCCAACGGGGCTTATAGACTTACAGTGTAAGCAGGTAGATCGCATCAGAAAGTCGGGTCGCACAGTATGATGATAAACATTGTGAGCTGTGAACTTTAAAACCCTGAGGTTTCGTTGTACAGTTTGAGTTGTAGCTGCGTGCAACAATTGGAAATATTGCACAGTTTAAACCCGGGTTTAAGGAACCAAGAGCAGCGGAGGCGTTGCAGACCTGATGCTTTTAGAAATCAATGGGAACTTTTAATACAATTTAAATACTCAATAAATGGGAAAACTGGACTTTCAGGACGCGTTCAGCCGAACCTTGTCAGGATGGGTTTGATTGTGACATCTGTGTCTTTGCAGTGATCCCCAAGCTGTGCGAGAACGAGAACGGCGGCTGTGAGCATTTCTGCCGGATCACCAACAGGAACGTCGAGTGCTCCTGTGCCGACGGATATTTCCTGGCTGCCGATCAGAAGTCCTGCGAATCCCATGGTAAGAAAAAGCTCAACTGATGGTCCCTTCTTCAAGTCTAAACACCAGATATGTCAGATTTACCTTCTAGGATGGAAGGGCTTTATAGCAAGCTACCATAATTAGCTTTAAAAACAAGAACCGCATTCAAAAGCTTGGATTTATCTTCATACACAAAATACAAAATTTGACACAAAGCCTCCATAAATTTAAACTGAAATAAACTTTTCGTGTAGAGGTTTTAATTTGGCCGTTCATGGTAGAACATCTAGATGAGGATTCTACATTAAGCCCTAATGGGAAAGTCTTTCTAGTTAAACCAGGTCCCAGGAGAGTCCAGAGCTGCCAGGTGTGAAGACATGTCCACTTAGAAGAGAAAGAATTTAGATGTTGAGGAATAATGCAGGAACCATCATGGTTCTGTCCGCAGTAGATCTTAGACAATGTTGAACTAAGATGAAAACTAAAGGTTTATATGGAAAAGGCGAAGTTATCTAGAAAACGGCTTGGTGTCGAGGTAGAGTTTAGCCTGGTTTACACTCAGAAACCAGTCTGGGTGTGTTCGCAGTTAACGCAGATATGCCCCCCCTTCCGCAGACCCTCTGCTGCACCTCCCTAAGATTGTAGACGACCGCAGACAGGAGGCCTCTGATTGGCCTTATCTGGTCCTTGGCTAGACCCCTACAATTCCTAATTAACATTTAAAATACTCTGTCATGAGTTGTGGACGATAAGATCTAAAAAGAAGCACCATCTCCTGGTCAGACACCCACACCCAGGCGAAGGCCAGTGGCTGGAAGTTGGAGGGGATTTTGCTGCCATTTGGCTGGCTTTTCACTGGGAATAGCCATTTTGATTGGCTGTTACAGTACCGCAGACCACGCTCTGAAATTGGGCATAAATCAAAAATATCTGCATCATACCTGCAACAATCTTACTGCAACACACTGGAGTATACACAGCCCTTTAGGGTCAAAGGTTATCATACCAAGCAGATCAAGGAGGCCTTCCTGCAGCTTTCAGCTCCAATCAACAGCATGTTGTCTAAAACATTCCCAGCAAACCAAACGTTCCTCTTGTGGACGTGCAGGTTGTGTGTTTTTAATCCTTACCAATGGATCAGCAAAGCGCCAAACCAGTTAGGGAGTTCTGAACATGATCAGTAGATGATCCTAAAACAGGAGTGCTTCAGAGAAACCATCAGCAACCCTACAGAACCTCATCCAAACTCTCTGATCTCTAAACTTCTTCTTACAGAGAGGTTTAAATGTGGCGCCATCGTCACCAACAAGGTCCGCTCCCTTCTGGGCTCCGTGGAAGAGACCAAAGAGGAAATGACAAACCTGAAGCTGAACACCAGCGCCAACTCCACATCACCGCAGAACTCCGACTCTGCTGATCTGTTCTCGTCTGGAAACATCAGCAGTCAGATCCCGCCCTCTAACACGCTCTGGGACAGCGGCGTCACCAGCGACATGGCGGCAAACGTCCGCATTGTGGGCGGAGAGAACTGTCCGCCAGGAGAATGTCCATGGCAGGTAGTCCTTTTGTTCTGGTCCTGGGAGGATCGGACCCATGACGGAGTCCATGACGGGTGCTGGTTGTGTTCTGATAGGCTCTGCTGATTAACGAAGACGACGTGGGCTTCTGTGGGGGAACCATCCTGACCGAGTACATCATCCTGACGGCCGCCCACTGCATGAACCAATCACGATACTTCGTCGTCAAACTCGGTATGTCCGACCAATCCAACCATTGCCTTTTGTATCTATGCTTCTTTTTCTATGTCTGCTTCTGTCTCCAGTGGGCCTCAGCAGATGGCCGCTCACACTGAGCCTGGTTCTGCTGGAGGCAATTCTGCACATTAACATAAATTCACCACAACCTCCATTAAAATATGAATTTATGAAATAAAATCATTCAACTCTGACTCAAGCGTCTTACAGTTAGAAACTCTTATATAAACCAGAGAAGCTAAACTAAACCGAGCTGCTATGGTAGAACATAATCTATAAAACACAGCAATGATGTCACAATTGAACTTAGATTTTATGTTTGAGAACCAAAGATAAAATGGCCCAACTACAGAACAGCGCCCTCCTCAGGACAAGACTCTGCTGTACATCTACACCTCATGGACAAAGGACATTCTTTGGAAGACCAGAATGTTCACATTTTGGACAAAGAAGACAGATGGTTTGAGAGGGGAGTGAAGGAAGCCATCCCCTTTACAGGGGAACAGAAGACCTCGCCTGTTCAGCCAGGCCAGCAATTCCCTTTAAAGTCGTAGGGAAATCATATTTAAATGTCAAATCATTCTGGCTTAAACGTGTATATAAATGTACTCTTTATCAGATTGTCCCAAAGTTTAGAAAATTTCTATAAAAAAAAAAAGATGAAAGTCAACACATTAAATATGATCTATTTTATTCCAAACCTCTATAATTTTAGGCAAGTTAGAAAAACATCTAAATCTACTGGAATTGAATTGGTTTTAAAACCGTAAAGCAGCAAACGGTCCAACAGAGTTTAACCACAGAATACCAGTCCCTGAGGGCCGCTATCCTGCAGCTTTTAGATTTGTTTTTGGCCAAACACATCTGAATTAAATGGCTGAATCACCACCTCAGTATCTCTATCATCTATTTACTTGATTCAGGTGTTTTGGACCAAGGAAACGTCTAAAGGTTGCAGGATAGTGGCCCTCAGGAACTGGAATTGCCCTCCCCTGCTTAGATGGTGGCTTTCTGGGCCGGTCCAGTTAGATTCCTGGGTCCTTCCAGTTCTCTCTGGTTATTCTTCAACATATCCATAATCCTCTTCCAACAGCCAGAACCCTTACAGTCCAGTTTATCATCCAGGTCCATGAAACCCAGTGAGTCCTGCTGTAACCCCTGACAGTGACGACGGTTGTGTTTTCAGGTGAATACAACACAATTGAATCCAGTGAGAATGAAGTAACACATCATGTGGAAATCATCGTCTCCCACAACAAGTACAGCCCGGACACCTACCACAATGACATCGCGCTCATCAAGCTGGCCGAGCCCATCACGTTCACCAGGTTCATCCTTCCAGCCTGCATACCGGAGGCAGACTTTGCAGAGAATGTAAGAACCACTGAGGGAGGAAAGGGTTTGACGTCTCGATTAGATCAGATGGAACAGCAACCAAAACCTTATAGAAAGGTCAGAATATTCTAGAAGTCTTGAGGATCTTCAAGATGTTTTTGTAAAGGTGAGACTTATTTTGGGTTCTGACCTCCACTGAGACGGTGAGTCCTGCAGATCTGTAGATGTTCTTGGTTCTTCTGGGACCTTCTGGATGAATTGTTAAAGAGGCCACAGTGGCAGGTCAGCCTCCATGCTCCAATGTGTGGCCTTAGAGATGGATCTGCAACCCTTTCCAGAGTTTTTAACCTACTTCGTGTTGCCTGGCAGGTTCTTCCTTAGTAACTTCTTGATTCTGAAGGTCTGGGATTACTTAGGGACAAAATTGAACCAAAATGGGGTTAATGATGGTAATAATGGGATTAAAGGAGCAATAAGCAGTGGCACCTCCAGAAATGTTTCAGTGTGTGTGTGATGTGTGTGTTTGTGTGTGGGAGGGGCATCTTTGGGTGGCCACTGAAACTAAAAGGCATAATTTCAGGGTTGGAATCTACTATAGTGGTAAACCTGGCTGTAGAAATCAGAAAGGCTTCAGTAACACCTCCTCAGATCTTGGTTTATTCTGTGACTTTTAATGTTAAGTCACTGGTTGTGTAGAATGGGATGAAAAGCTAAACTGATGCTACTACAATTTACTCTGGCCAGTGGGGTGGCCCGTGGAATGGCAAGTGGGGCGGCCAGAGGGGTGGCCAGTGGGGTGGCCAGTGGAATGGCCAGTGGGGTGGCCAGAGGGGTGGCCAGTGGAATGGCCAGTGCGGTGGGCAGTGGAATGGCCAGTGGGGTGGCCAGAGGGGTGGCCAGTGGAATGGCCAGTGGGGTGGCCAGAGGGGTGGCCAGTGGAATGGCCAGTGGGGTGGCCAGAGGGGTGGCCTGTGGAATGGCCAGTGGGGTGGCCAGAGGGGTGGCCTGTGGAATGGCCAGTGGAATGGCCAGTGGAATGGCCAGTGGGGTGGCCAGAGGGGTGGCCTGTGGAATGGCCAGTGGAATGGCCAGTGGGGTGGCCAGAGGGGTGGCCTGTGGAATGGCCAGTGGAATGGCCAGTGGGGTGGCCAGAGGGGTGGCCAGTGGAATGGCCAGTGGGGTGGCCAGAGGGGTGGCCAGTGGAGGGGCAAGGCCATTGCACAGGGTGGCCATGGTCACTCCTAGCCTCTCCCAGGTGACACCACTGGTTCTAAGGAGGAATGTTTTTTCATATTCTTACTGAAGAGATTCACTAAATTAAGATGAACTGTTCAGCGGCACATTTACAGATGATGTGGTTTTATTGGCTTCATCGGGGCGTGATCTACAGCTCTCAATGAAGCGGTTCACAGCCGGGTGTGAAGCGGCCGGGATGAGGATCAGTGCCTCCAAATCTGAGACTATGGTCTTGAGCTGGAAAAGGGTAGACTGCCTTCTCCAGGTGTGGGAGGATGTACTGCCCCTAGTGGAGGAGTTTAAGTATCTTGGGGTCTTGTTCATGAGTGAGGGGAAGATGGAGTGTGAGATCGATTGGCGGATTGATGCGGCGTCTGCTGCGAAGCGTGCGCTGTACCGGCCTTTTGTGATGAAGAGAGAGGTGAGCTAAAAAGCAAAGCCCTCGATTTACCGGTCGATCTACGTTCCTACCCTCATCTATGGTCATGACCGAAAGAATGAGTTTTCTCCCTAGTGTGTCTGGGCCGCTGCTCCTCCACATTGAAAGGAGCCAGTTGAGGTGGCTCAGGCATCTGGATAGAATGCCTCCTGGACGTCTCCCTGGTGAGGTGTTCCAGGCACGTCCCATCGGGAGGAGGACCAGGGGGAGACCCAGGACACGCTGGAGGGACTATGTTTCTCTGCTGGCCTGGAAACGCCATGGGATTCCCCCAGAGGAGCTGAACCAAGTGGCTGGAGAGAGGGACGCCTGGGCCTCCCTACTGAAGCTGCTACCCCCACGACCCAACCCCAGAGAAGAGGAAGAGGATGGATGGATGGATGGATGGATGGATAGATATTCAGCTGTAAGAGGTCTGAGTGATTGGATTTGTTCTGGTCTTCCAGGTCCTAATGCGCCAGGCAGACGGTCTAGTCAGCGGCTTTGGACGTCTTGGCGAGGGTCAAGAGACATCCACCATCTTACAGCGTCTCTCTGTCCCCTACGTGGATCGGAACGTCTGCATGGAATCCACCCAGCTGCGCATCACCATGCGCATGTTTTGCGCCGGCTACGACACAATCACCAAGGATGCCTGCCAGGGCGACAGCGGCGGGCCGCACGTCACGCGTTACCGTGACACCTACTTCATCACTGGCATCGTGAGCTGGGGGGAAGGGTGCGCTCGCAAAGGGAAATATGGCGTCTATACGCAAGTGTCGACGTACATCCGCTGGATCCGACAGGGAATCAGGAGGTTGACAGCCGCTCAGGGCAGCAGGAAGAAGAGGGACGGTGGTTCCATCAGACGGTTGTTCCTGTAAACCACATTTAAACGGCCTAACAGCTGATGTACTATCCAGCTGCAAACCTTAGATGGTGACCTGATTACTTATGGAGTACCTCAAGGTCGTTACTCTGTGACCATTCATTTTCTTTGATATATTTGCTCTAATGTTGATTTATTGTTTCTTGTGGGAAGAAAACTTGAAATTTAAAGGAGAAATAATTATTTGCTTAACTTTCTACTACCCATGTTAGGCTTATTTTAAGCTCTTTAATACATCCTCACCTCTTTTTAGTTTTCTTTCACTAACTGTGTCTTGGTTCCATATAAACTTTGTCATTAAAAGCCTGTAAGACCGAGTTGAAGTTTCTGAGGCTGAACCATTAAACACCTGGAAAAGAGTCGGATTTCTGTTCTTCTTTCACTTCTTGACCTGAAATTATTTCTTATAGTGGATTTAATGCTTAAAACACTTGTCGTCGTCGTCGCCTTCCTCTTCATCCAGGACCGGATCTTTGGGGCGGCAGCCTTAGAAGAGACTCTCAGACTCCTCCTTCAGCAGAGAGACATGGTCCCTCCATGGTGTCCTGGTCCTCCTCCTGTGGGACGTCCCTGGAACCCCTATCTAACTACTCAGGTCTGACTCTTAGGAAGGCCACGCATCATCATGATGTCTTTCAACGTTTTATTCTCTCTCTCTTGTCGAAGACACAGTGAAAACTACAAAAATACAGAATATAAAAACCTTTCAATAACAGCTTCAGAAAGTAAAAGTCTCTGACTACACAGATTTCAAAGACATTTGGTCAAACTAGATTAAACAGGAGATGATCCTACATGCTAAAATATCAACATGAAACATTCAAGTAATCAGAACGACTTACCGTGTGCATCTTTCAGACCAGAACAGAAGAGTCTTTTTCTGTTGAGTGGATCAGTAACGTTTCTGCACAGCTGGCATGTTTCTCTGCAGCCATATTGGATTACCCAGAATTCAGTTCATATCCACTAACGTCACCTAACCTTTATTCACATACAACTCAAAAACAGTAAATGATCTTCACTAAATCAATTAAAAGAAATGTTCATGAATTATAGAACTAACCATAAATAGACATTTTAACTCTTAACTCCCCCCTGGACAGTAACATCCTCAGAGGGAGGCGTCCATCAGATAAAGATGTCTGCTCCTCCTCAGCCGACTCCTCTGGATGAGGAGGAGAAGCAGCTCTGCTCTATTTGCAGCTGAATTTTTACCAGATAAAAATTCAGTGTAAGGAATTTAATATAGAAATGAATTCAGTGTTTAAAATTCTGTGGCTTCAAGTCACCAAAAGGTCAACACATTTGCAGTCAAATTATTTGCAGTTGAATTTTTACCAGATGAAAATTCAGCATGATTTCAAATTCGGTGTAAAAAAAAAAAGTCAGATTCCAGTGAGGCTGTCTTTCTTCCGTAGCTTTCGGCCTGGATCAGTAAATTCTCTGATTAATCCAGGAGTATTGATCTGGGAGACTAAGTCCCTCCATGTTTACCAGGAACAAACAAAGGCAGTGTTTATGTTTCAGGGGTTCAGCTGCTGTTTGTTTGGATGTTTTGAGGGCGATCAGAGTCCACTGCAGGAACAGAACCAAAGCAAGTTTTTTTCATGTAGATCTATGCAGAAAAACACGGAGTTCTGTTTTCCAGGTGACTCAGACTGTTTTCCACATTCATGTTGCCTGTTTTTCCAGGAACCTTCCTGTTGATTCAGGAGTCAACAGATCAAAACCAGGCACATACACTTCAAAAACAATCTAGAAAAAAGTAAAAAACGTCTTAAATTAAGCGTATTTAGCCTGAATTTAAGTAGTGAAATAAAATATTTTGCCAATGTAATTAGTATATTTCCTCCTAAAATAAGATATTTAGATAACATGCATAGACGGTTCTAGGCAGGGACCAACAGGGGCCCCTAGAGAACTCATCCTGGCCCCTGTATTTAAAGGGGAACACTGTTTTTTTACATTGGGCCCTTGATTCTACGTCATTCCCTCATGTTCTACTCACCCATATGACATATTCCATTAGATCAGTATTTAACATGTACTATCTGCTTGTATTATCTCTCTATACTTGACGGTGTTTTGATTGGACTGGACTAACGTAATAAATGTTATTCATGGTTTAATGTTTGAAAAGGCAGTTAAATAGTTTGGATGGCTTTGGTCCGTCTGTCCAAACCCCCATCAGGTCAGAGTCCCTGCTGTTTGCGCAGGCGATTGTTTGCAGAGCCTGAGCAGACCTGAGGTTAAAGCGGTCCAACATGTCCGCCTCTTGGCTCGCCGTCTGCCTTCTGGGAGGTTTTCTCCTTCAGGTGTTCAGCCATGAGAACGGTGAGTGATCCACCTCCGACCCGTCGCTCCTTTCAGAACATCGCTGTGGTTTTATGTCAGACGCAGAACTTTCTGGTTCTAAGGAGGATCCACTGGTCTGTCTGGGTTTGCTTCACAGGGCAGAACTTTGTTCATTAGATACGCACCGATCAATGAGATCAATCAGACTTTAGTTCTTCACTAACGGCCAGAGGAAGTGTTTAGGTGGAGGTTGGTCCATGCTGATGCAGAGTGACCTAAAGCTGGAGCTCATGATGCTCATCTCTGGGAGGAAAATGAGCTCATTTGGTCAGAAAAAGAAGGAAGTTTGCTGTCGGCCGCTTCTTCCGGATCAAACCAACAGCCTTGGCAGACGGGGGTGCTGCACTGTGATTGGCTCAGTTATTTCATCCAGACCCATAGATGTCTGTCTATTAGTAGCTACCTGTTTTCTAATCAGATCTATTTAACCGGAAAAACTCCTCATTCAGCTTCATTCAGCCGATAACAAAGCTATGGCCAACTGTTGTGTCACGTGACCAAATGAGCTCATTTCATTGGCTTTCATTGGAAGCTGCTGAACTGTAGAGTGTAGGTCCCTAAGCTCACACATTTACAGCTGAATTTTTACCAGATAATAAAACTGTTTAAGGAATTCAATGTGTAAAAAAATTCAGTGTTTAAAATTCATAGCCAAAAATGTTAGTGTTTAAATTTCGGTGTTTAAAAAAAGGCAGATTCCTGTGAGACTGTGTTTCTTCCATATTCATTGGTTCTGTTCCGTAGAAGCCGTCAACATGCTGGTTTTACTGGGATTTCTGTTTATTCCAGTAAATCCAGGGCTCTGTGAGAATGAAAACGGTGGCTGCGAACATTTCTGCCATGTTGTGGAAGGGAACGTCGAGTGTGGCTGTGCTGATGGGTACTTCCTGGCACCGGACAACCAGTCCTGCAGCTCTAACGGTAAGACAAGTTCTGGACCACCCGAGTCCTGGACTTTAAAGAAGCTTCAGGAACTTGGAGAACCACACAATGTTTACAGCAAGCTGCCGCTCAATGCTGTGCAACTACGGCTACAGAGAAGCCAGATCATTCAAATGAATGATGCATTGACATCATGTCAGCTTTGGTGGACGTTAGTCGAGGATCCAAATGCAGAGATGAGTTCTTGAAGATTTAATTTAAATTCTGGCAGCAACAGGAGCACAGATCCAGGAATAAATAAAGAAGCCAAAACCTCTCTATCCTCTCTTCTATTCTGTTCTGGAGCAATCAGTGAATTGGGAGCAGGTGTGGACAG
Source organism: Cyprinodon tularosa (assembly GCF_016077235.1). Classification (NCBI taxonomy): domain Eukaryota; kingdom Metazoa; phylum Chordata; class Actinopteri; order Cyprinodontiformes; family Cyprinodontidae; genus Cyprinodon; species Cyprinodon tularosa. The sequence goes on from NW_024037898.1 coordinate 184,901, forward strand.
AAACAGCTAGAAAGGAGGAGGAAGGAAACTGGCACAAGGAGGCAACAGAAAGTAGCACAAAAACACAACAGTGCTATGAAACGTCTACAACAACACAAAATTACATTGAAACTAAAAACTTAAAGGGCAGAACCCTGAGACATCGGCCGCTTGGACGGATGCGACAGCGAGCTCCGCATCAAACTCCTGAATTTCACACCAAACAGGAACAGACCAGATGAAGCTACTATGAGAAAAAGCAGGGAGGAACTAACCTTAAATTAAGGCTTTATATGTGAGAAGGAGGATTTTAAATTCTATTCTGGATTTAACAGGAAGCCAATGAAGAGAAGCCAGGATAGGCGAGATATGATCTCTCTTTTTAATTTCCATCAGAACTCTGGCTGCAGCATTTTGGATCAGCTGAAGGCTTTTAACTACAGTTTGTGGACTTCCTGATAGTAAAGAATTACAATAGTCCAGCCTTGAAGTAACAAATGCATGGACTAGTTTCTCAGCATCACCCCTGGACAGGAGATTGCTCATTTTTGCAATGTTCCTCAGATGAAAGAAGGAAATTCTAGAAACCTCTTTGATCTGGGATTTCAATGACAGGTCCTGATCAAAAATAACACCAAGATTTTGATTATTTTCAAAGACTCTGGTCCAAAAACTATAACTTCTGTTTTGTCTGCAGTCAGAAGAATAGTTGAATAATTAGCTTTAGCTGGATTTATAGACAGATCCAGCTGAGGATGAACAGAACTGATCCAGTTCCAGCTTTAATCATCTAAATTCATGAGTTCTTTCAAAGCTTGGTGGACATAGAGAATGACGAGCTCTTCCTGATCTCCAAACTCTCTCAGAGACTTTCAGATGTGGCGCCATCATCACCGGCAGAGTCCAAACTCAGAATGGAACCGTAGAGGGGAACTCCAGAGAGGATCAGCTGGTCCTCCAGAGCAATGCAAGCAGGCTGGATGAGACCGTCAGGGGAGAGGACTGTCCACCGGGACAATGTCCATGGCAGGTAGACACCCAGCAAAGGGGCGACGGTTCTGGTCCAGGGGTCAATTAGTTGACTTTGTTCTCTCCTCTGAGGCTCTGCTGGTGAATCAGAACGGCGTGGGCTTCTGTGGGGGAACCATCCTGACCGAGTACATCATCCTGACCGCCGCTCAATGCCTGACCCAAGCCCGGTACCTCACCGTCAGCCTCGGTACGTCTAACAGCTCAAACACACGCCTCTGGTATAGATCCGGAAGGTTCCGGTCCTGTGAGACGGATCTGGTTTCCAGACTCAGTCCGACCCAAACAGCTCAGCGGGTCGACCAATCAGAAACAGACTAATCTGTTCACACCAGTTAGGTTCCAGCTTAATGCTTCAGCTATGAGATGTTGAATCTGGTCCAACATGCATCCAGGTGTCTACAACTCGTCTCACAGTGGAGGTGACCAAGCTTCCCATGTGGTGGACGTCTCGGTCAGTCACCATGGTTACAGCCCACAGACGCTCTTCAACGACCTGGCTCTGATAAAGCTGGCCACGCCCATCAGGTTCTCCAGGTACATCCTGCCGGCCTGCATACCGGAGCCGGACTTCATGGAGAAGGTGAACGTTCACTGCTTCACAGTCACATATCAGGAATGTGGGGTTCTAAGGTTCTGTTCTACATGAAGGTTCTGATGCGGCAGCAGGCGGGGCTGGTCAGCGGTTTTGGACATCTGGGTGAGGGTCAGCCGTCCGCCATCCTACGGCGCCTCTCCGTCCCCTACGTGGATCCAGATGCCTGCATGCAGTCCACCCAGCTGCCCGTCTCTTTGCGGATGTTCTGCGCAGGCTACGACCGGATGGAGGATTCCTTTCAGGGCGACGCCGGCGGGCCGCACGTCACCCATTACCATGACACCTTCTTCATCACCGGCATCAGGAGCTGGGGCAAAGGTCACGCACGAAAGGGGAAATACGGCGTCTACACTAAAGTATCTAAATACATCAAGTGGATCAGAGAGGGGATCAAGAAGCTGACGCCTGTGAGCCCAGTATAAACACCCAGTAAACCCAGTAATCAGGGATTTAAGCTCAGAGAAGCTGGAACGAACCATCCTCATTGAGTCCCTCAGGTTCGACTGTTTGGGCCCCTGATCATCCAGGTTTGGTTCGGTCTGACATCAATCATCAAAGGAAAAAATCTACTGACTAGCATTAAATTTAGCTACAGAACTGATCCTGTTTAACACGTCTGGAGAATAAAGTGGCTGTTCTTTAATTCTCATTTCTATGTTTACGTTTGATTTGATCTGAATGTAACTGAAATAAAAAAAATGTATGAAATGAAAATGAGTTTAGACTCAATTCTATTCACTTTATTTCTATAGCTCCAATTCACATCATGTCATCTCAGGTCACTTTCCAGTTCACCAGATCATCCAGTCAGATTGATTCAAAGTTTTCTATCTAAGGAAAACCAGCTGATTGCATCGACTCATTGACTCTTCAGCAATCCCTCACACTAAGCATGCTTGTAGCGACAGTGGAGAGGAAAAACTCCCTTTGAACAGGAAGAAACCTCCAGCAGAACCAGGCTCAGTGTGAGCGGCCATCTGCTGAGGCCCACTGGGGTTCAAGGAGACAGAAGCAGACATAGAAAAAGAAGCATAGATACAAAAGGCAACTGTCAACCAGCTCCACAGGCGGCCCCGTCCAGGAAACACACAGCCAGGCAGACGAGCTCCGAGCCAGCTCCCATGTCAGAGGATGAAGAGAGCACATCCAGTTAGTCACAGTCAGAGAAACAGGACTACACTGGAAAACAGGCCAAGCTCCAACATCTAGAAACAAAGGTGTTGATGGCAGCAGCACAGCTGATATTTCTCTCCAGGATGGAGTCACAGCCAAACAGGAACAGACCAGATGAAGCTACTATGAGAAAAAGCAGAGAGAGCAGAACGTTAGAGATTGAACTAACAGATTCTGCAGAGTGGGAGAATAGAGATAGAATGAAGCAGAATGATGAAAAAGGGGTCCCTATGTCCTCCAGCAGTCTAAGCCTATAGCAGCAGAACTATAGAGATAGATCAGGATAACCTGAGCCACTCTAACTAGAAGCTTTATCAAAAAGGAAAGTTTTAAGCCTAGCCTTAAAAGTAGACAGGGTGTCTGCCTCACGGACTAAAACTGGTAGATTAACTACAACATATTCCTTGTTTTAAAAGCCTTTTAATCCCAGTTCAGATCAGTGTCTGGTTCTATCAGCTGAGATGTTCTAGGTCCAGTTTTTGATCCTGGACCTCAGGGTCCTGGGTTCTGCCCCTCCTCCATCTGCTCGGAATCCCATCCAGTCAATCATTCCTGGGATGTTTGCCTGGAATAAACACGGCGGGAAGTTTCTGCTGCTTGTTTAGTGTGATTTCGGGGACCAGAGTCCAGCGCAGGAACAGAACCATTCTGACCCATTTCAAGCGTTTTTTCCAGGTGTGGACAGAAAGACGTTCTTCATGTTTTCCTCATCAGATGTTAGCGGAACATGACTGAGTCACAGCGTGGACCATCATCTGCCGGGTCTGGCTGAGCTCCAGGGTCTCTGCTGTGGAACGTGAGCGGCTCCGTCATCGTAATGGCGGTGAACATCATGTCTGGGTGTCTGCTCGCCGTCTGCCTCCTGGGAAGGTTCCTCCAGGCGTTCAGTCAAGGTGAAGGTAGGAGCTCCACCTCTGACCGAGGCTGGTTCACAGACCAACTACTGTGACTCAGCGCCTGTTGGACCATCTGAGGATTTATGGATCAAACTGGAGGTTCTCTAACCTTCTGGTTCTCTGCAGTGTTCCGCAGGCCTCCAGTGGCCAGCACCGTGTTCCTGCGACCCAAACGGGCCAACGCCTTCCTCCTGGAGGAGATCCTGCAGGGGAACCTGGAGAGGGAGTGCTATGAGGAGCGCTGCAACTATGAGGAGGCGCGGGAGGTCTTTGAGGACGATGCCAAGACGGTAGGTCCAGGGATGGAGGAAGGTCAGAGATTTTTCAGGAGAAACGGGGAATCTAAGCCCAGTTTGTTTGTCTGCAGATCTCCTTCTGGACCCAGTACCACGGTAAGTTCTGATCCAGGCCCGCTTCACTCCTCATTACGGTCCATCTTTGATGTTCTCTGTCTGTTCTGGGTAAGGAGACGGGAACCAGTGTCTCCCCAACCCCTGCCTCCATGGAGGGAACTGCACTAACAGGGTGGGGGGGTTCTTCTGCTCCTGCAGACCCCCCCACTACGGACACACCTGTGAGCTGGAACCACCAGAAGAAGACCAGGAGAAGACCAAGCCTCAGTACAAAGCTCCAGGTGAGGCCCGGTTCTGAAGAGTTCTGAGGTGTATGGATGGAGGAACCTTCATCGTCCCTCGATGGAGGTTCGTTCATCGTCTCTCCGATGGAGGTTCGTCCATCGTCTCTCCGATGGAGGAACCTTCATCGTCCCTCGATGGAGGTTCGTTCATCGTCTCTCCGATGGAGGTTCGTCCATCGTCTCTCCGATGGAGGAACCTTCATCGTCTCTCCGATGGAGGTTCCTCCATCGTCTCTCCGATGGAGGTTCGTCCATCGTCTCTCCGATGGAGGTTCGTCCATCGTCTCTCCGATGGAGGAACCTTCATCGTCTCTCCGATGGAGGTTCCTCCATCGTCTCTCCGATGGAGGTTCGTCCATCGTCCCTCCGATGGAGGAACCTTCATCGTCTCTGATGGAGGAACTTTTCTTTTTCCTTCAGAAATATCAGAGTGTCCCACCCAGGGCCCTGGTGCGTGCCACCAGCTTTGCACGGCAGACTTTCACTCCTACAGATGTTCGTGCACGGCGGGATTCAAACTACAGAGCGACATGCGAAGCTGCCAGCCTGAAGGTCAGAAACTATCCAGCAAGGCATCTTTACCGACCAGCTCCCACAGCTGGACTCACCGTGTCTCTGTCTCCACAGTCCAGTTCCCCTGTGGGAGGATTCCTGATGCCAACAGCTCAGTCTGTCACCATGGAAACTGTCCCTGGCAGGTGACGTGCTCTCAGCCAATCAGGGGAACCGTTACGCTACGTTCAGATCTAAAGCAGCAAAGGCAGCAGGAGCAGCAGGTGTCCATGCAAAGTCAATGTTTGACCGAATCAAGGCGCAACAAAACGCCCCGCAGCGCGTTCTGAGCAGCTGAAGCAGCACCTGATGCGTGAAACGCACCGCAAACACAGCTGCTGCTGGGGATTCCCAGTGACAGCGCAGCGCCGGTATGTGGGGGTCTGAGCGGCTCCCACAGAGAAATAATCTTTGAAGGCAGGATGGTAATCTGGATGAACTGACTGCACAGACCATGTTTTCAGGAGGACTTTCTCACTTCAACATAGATTCTAACTACTTTCTACCCGCTGATCACAGCTAATATAGCCGCCATTGTTCCAGGCAGAGAAAGGATAGGGTAGCTCCGCCCACCGCGCAGCTAGAGCAGCAGACGCTTCAGCCGCGCGTCAGAACTGAACAAGGACAAGGTTAAAAAATGAAGTTTTAGCTGCTTCTGCTGTGCGCGGTCTGAACGTAGCATAACAGCCAGACAAGATGGCTGATGAGTGGTGGGTTTGGTTTGTGTGTGCAGGTGTCCCTGATCAACAGCAGTGGGGTGGAGCTCTGCGCCGGCGTCATTCTTGGGAGGCGGTCTGTTCTGACCACCGCTAGCTGCCTGCTGAGGTCAGGTGACCTCCGACCGTCTGGATTCTACGTCCAATTAGGTACTACAGCCTCCATGTTCAACATGGCTGCATGTTGCCATGACGACGTGCTTTACATCTGACCAACATGAGCATAGAGGAGCATTTAGACCTGTCAGATTAGAACCATCCATCCTCTAACTGTTCATCCATCCCAGAATAACCTGTTTTCTCTCCTTGGGGTCTGGTTGTCTAGGTAACCGGAAGGTGGTCCCAGTCGGAGCGCTCTTCCTCCACCAACGCTTCCAGTTGGACCAGCATGACTTTGACCTCGCCTTTCTGGAACTCACCACCCCCCTGAACTTTGGCTCCGCCCTCATCCACCTCTGCCTGCCCAGCAAGGACTTCAGCGAGAACATCCTGATGATTTCTGGGAGGACGGGCATGGCAGACAGAAAGGGGCGGGGCCAGAACCAGGAGCTGCTTTACATGCCGTTAGACGAGTGTCGCAATCAGCTGAGCGTCTCGCACCCGCTGAGCAACAAGATGTTCTGCATGAGGAGGAGGAAGGGGTCCGGAGGCGGCTCACAGGACACGCCAACAACAGCCAGCAGCAACAGCACCGGCCCAAATGGACCTAATGTTACGGAGGAAAGACTCCCTGAGAACAGCAGCCTGAGCTTCCAGAACCCTGAGCCACCAGGAGGGGGCGTCTGCGGCGGCCTGGTGCCGGGCTCGGCGGTGGTTACCATGGAGAAGGGGACGGCCTTCCTGACCGGCCTGCTGATGTCAGCGACGTCAGACTGCGACGGTCAGGTGTTCACCAAAGTGTCCCGCTACCTGAACTGGATCCGACCCCGGCTGCAGGCGGCGGAGAAGCACATGACCGCGCAGGTCAGCCTGTATCCAGAGATGCGCTGAGCCAAGAACCCAGCCGCCGTTACGCCTGATTTACTAAATTATTGCAGTTTGTTTAAAAATGTCTCAAACTTCAAACCCAGTTTTTCTGTTCTAGATTTCTGATCCAGAACTTTTCTTCTGTTTCTGGTATCAGAACCATAAATAAATGCTTTTAAAGGTGCGTGTGGGATCGTTCTTTCAGAAAACATCCAAACAAACCAACGTCTACAAACAGAAAGCTTTATTGAAGCAGATTTTTATAAAACAGGCGGAGAACATGGTCCATCCAGGGACGTCTAGGAGACGGAGGACAGCGGGGGGAAGGGGTTCTGCTTACTGACCACCAGCTTCTGGTGCTGATGGGAGATGTAACCCTTGATGTGACCCTAGCAGGAGGCAGAAGCAGAACCAGAATCAGACCGGTACCACCCGGATCCAGGTGGGTTCATGTCTGAGCGTGCTCACCATGTAGATGAGGTTGGCCAGGATGCACTGCACCTCGTCCAGGTCCACGTCCTCCACCTGCATCATCTTCAGAGCCACCAGGAAGGCGTCCAGCGGCAGCTGGTGGGTCCTCAGCAGCAGATACCTGCAGGCAGAGTCCGGTTGGAACCAGAACCACCAACTTCTAACGGCAGCAGCAGACCGATTGGACGGTTCTGACTCACACTTTCTTGAAGAGGTTCCTGTAGGTGATGATCTTCAGCTTCTCCAGGATGAGGAAGATCCCACAGCGGATGAAGAAGGTTTCATGTTTGGACAGCGCCTCGTTCAGCAGCAGCAGGTTCCCCTCACTGATGGACCAATGAGAACAAAGAACTGATGGACCAATGAGAACACAGCACTGATTACTGATGGACCAATGAGAACACAGCACTGATTACTGATGGACCAATGAGAACACGGCACTGATTACTGATGGACCAATGAGAACAGAGCACTGATTACTGATGGACCAATGAGAACAAAGAACTGATGGACCAATGAGAACAGAGCACTGATTACTGATGGACCAATGAGAACAAAGAACTGATGGACCAATGAGAACACAGCACTGATTACTGATGGACCAATGAGAACACGGCACTGATTACTGATGGACCAATGAGAACAGAGCACTGATTACTGATGGACCAATGAGAACACAGCACTGATTACTGATGGACCAATGAGAACACAGCACTGATTACTGATGGACCAATGAGAACACGGCACTGATTACTGATGGACCAATGAGAACACAGCACTGATTACTGATGGACCAATGAGAACACGGCACTGATTACTGATGGACCAATGAGAACACAGCACTGATTACTGATGGACCAATGAGAACACAGCACTGATTACTGATGGACCAATGAGAACACGGCACTGATTACTGATGGACCAATGAGAACACGGCACTGATTACTGATGGACCAATGAGAACACGGCACTGATTACTGATGGACCAATGAGAACACAGCACTGATTACTGATGGACCAATGAGAACACAGCACTGATTACTGATGGACCAATGAGAACACAGCACTGATTACTGATGGACCAATGAGAACAGAGCACTGATTACTGATGGACCAATGAGAACAGAGCACTGATTACTGATGGACCAATGAGAACACAGCACTGATTACTGATGGACCAATGAGAACAGAGCACTGATTACTGATGGACCAATGAGAACAAAGAACTGATGGACCAATGAGAACACAGCACTGATTACTGATGGACCAATGAGAACACAGCACTGATTACTGATGGACCAATGAGAACACGGCACTGATTACTGATGGACCAATGAGAACACGGCACTGATTACTGATGGACCAATGAGAACACGGCACTGATTACTGATGGACCAATGAGAACACAGCACTGATTACTGATGGACCAATGAGAACAGAGCACTGATTACTGATGGACCAATGAGAACACGGCACTGATTACTGATGGACCAATGAGAACACGGCACTGATTACTGATGGACCAATGAGAACACGGCACTGATTACTGATGGACCAATGAGAACACGGCACTGATTACTGATGGACCAATGAGAACACAGCACTGATTACTGATGGACCAATGAGAACAGAGCACTGATTACTGATGGACCAATGAGAACACGGCACTGATTACTGATGGACCAATGAGAACACGGCACTGATTACTGATGGACCAATGAGAACACGGCACTGATTACTGATGGACCAATGAGAACACAGCACTGATTACTGATGGACCAATGAGAACACAGCACTGATTACTGATGGACCAATGAGAACAGAGCACTGATTACTGATGGACCAATGAGAACACAGCACTGATTACTGATGGACCAATGAGAACACAGCACTGATTACTGATGGACCAATGAGAACAGAGCACTGATTACTGATGGACCAATGAGAACACGGCACTGATTACTGATGGACCAATGAGAACACAGCACTGATTACTGATGGACCAATGAGAACACAGCACTGATTACTGATGGACCAATGAGAACAGAGCACTGATTACTGATGGACCAATGAGAACAGAGCACTGATTACTGATGGACCAATGAGAACAGAGCACTGATTACTGATGGACCAATGAGAACAGAGCACTGATTACTGATGGACCAATGAGAACACGGCACTGATTACTGATGGACCAATGAGAACACAGCGCTCCCACTGACATCACTTCCTGCTGTGCAAGCCCCTCCTCCCTGCTTACCTCACAGCTTTGGTGACGTCAGCGAACTGGATGAGGTCGTATTTCCGGAGCAGCTGGTTGGTCGGCATGTGGCCCTGAAACATCAGAACCAGAACCCGGGTCAGAATCCAGAAACTGGACTGGAGTTGATCTGCTAACTACTACTGGACCAGAACCAACAGGTTCTACTGGGCTAATCAGAATAACTGGATCCAACCGGACCAGAACCAGTTTGGTTGATTGAAACTGACTCAGAACTGAACTTGGTTTGGTTCCAGTTTAGACGCATCAGAACCAGAACCGGTTCTGGTCTGTTCTCAGACCTGCAGTAGATCAGAACTGGTTCTATTTCTATAGATCAAGGAGACGAACCTACTGCTGCTCTTGGTTAGCATTAGCATTAGCATTAGCAGCGGTTCATATCTGCATCAGATCTGAAACCTCTGAGTCTTGTTTCAGGTCTTGGACTGTCAGACTTAAATGGGACCAGAACCGGGTCTGTGTCAGTACCAGGACCAGAACCGGCTGTGGTCTGGGTCAGCAGACTTTAATGGGAGCCTCCTGACCAGCAGCATCTTGACGGGCAGCAGGTAGATCAGGATCATCCTCTTGTTCTTCTGACTGGAGCGGTGGCAGCGGTCGAAGGCGAAGGACAGCAGCTCCTCGGCTGAACACAGAGCACAACTTCAGAGCTCACAACCGGGTCGCACAGAACCGGGCCGACCAGAACCGGGACACCCAGAACCGGGCCCACCAGAACCGGGCCGCTCTTACCCGTCTTGAAGTCGCTGTCGAACATGGCCTTGCGGCCCACGTAGTACTTGTAGGTGACCTTCTGGGCGGGGCTGTAGTCGTTCTTCAGGTTGGAGCTGTCGATGGCCCGGATCAGAGGCTTGCAGAGGTGCAGCTTGTTGATCTGCAGGAAACACAGGGCAGACGTCAGAACCGGGTCCCGGTTCCGCTGTGGAACGACTCGGCAGAACCGGGTCCCGGTTCCGCTGTGGAACGACTCGGCAGAACCGGGTCCCAGTTCCGCTGTGGAACCACTCGGCAGAACCGGGTCCCGGTTCCGCTGTGGAACCACTCGGCAGAACCGGGTCCCAGTTCCGCTGTGGAACCACTCGGCAGAACCGGGTCCCAGTTCCGCTGTGGAACCACTCGGCAGAACCAGGTCCCGGTTCCGCTGTGGAACCACTCGGCAGAACCGGGTCCCGGTTCCGCTGTGGAACGACTCGGCAGAACCGGGTCCCAGAGGAGCAGGAAGCACCTTGAAGTAGATCTTGAAGAGCTGGTTGCTGAGGAACATCATCCCCCACTTCTTGGAGTCGTCCATGCCGGCCCGGCTGTAACGGGTCAGAACAGAGCAGGTCAGCGTCGGGCGGAACCAGAACATCAGAACGGGTCAGAACAGGGAGACGGACTTATCGCTGGCGCAGACCCTGAAGCAGCTCATCAGCTGCTCCGCTGCTTTCTCCAACATCTCCCCCGGCTGGCCCTTCCCTCTCCTCTGCAGCTGCTGCTCCGCCTGCAACCACAACCAGAACCTCAGAGGGTTCTACCGGACCAGGAGAACATCGGGGGGTTCTACAGGACCAGGAGAACATCGGGAGGTTCTACCGGACCAGGAGAACATCGGGAGGTTCTACCGGACCTGGAGAACATCGGGGGGTTCTACCGGACCTGGAGAACATCGGGGGGTTCTACCGGACCAGGAGAACATCAGGGGGTTCTACCGGACCAGGAGAACATCGGGAGGTTCTACCGGACCAGGAGAACATCGGGAGGTTCTACCGGACCAGGAGAACATCGGGAGGTTCTACCGGACCTGGAGAACATCGGGGGGTTCTACCGGACCTGGAGAACATCAGGGGGTTCTACAGGACCAGGAGAACATCAGGAGGTTCTACAGGATCAGGAGAACATCGGGGGGTTCTACCGGACCAGGAGAACATCGGGAGGTTCTACCGGACCTGGAGAACATCGGGGGGTTCTACCGGACCTGGAGAACATCAGGAGGTTCTACAGGATCAGGAGAACATCAGGGGGTTCTACCGGACCAGGAGAACATCGGGAGGTTCTACCGGACCAGGAGAACATCGGGAGGTTCTACCGGACCTGGAGAACATCGGGGGGTTCTACCGGACCTGGAGAACATCAGGGGGTTCTACAGGACCAGGAGAACATCAGGAGGTTCTACAGGATCAGGAGAACATCGGGGGGTTCTACCGGACCTGGAGAACATCGGGGGGTTCTACCGGACCTGGAGAACATCAGGGGGGTTCTACTGGATCAGGAGGTTCTACCGGACCAGGAGAACATCAGGGGGTTCTACAGGACCAGGAGAACATCAGGAGGTTCTACCGGACCAGGAGAACATCGGGGGGTTCTACCGGACCAGGAGAACATCGGGGGGTTCTACCGGACCAGGAGAACATCGGGGGGTTCTACCGGACCAGGAGAACATCGGGGGGTTCTACCGGACCAGGAGAACATCGGGGGGGGTTCTACCGGACCAGTGGAACATCGGGGGGTTCTACCGGACCAGTGGAACATCGGGGGGTTCTACCGGACCAGGAGAACATCGGGGGGTTCTACCGGACCAGGAGAACATCGGGGGGTTCTACCGGACCAGGAGAACATCGGGGGGTTCTACCGGACCAGGAGAACATCGGGGGGTTCTACCGGACCAGGAGAACATCGGGGGGTTCTACCGGACCAGGAGAACATCGGGGGGTTCTACCGGACCAGGAGAACATCGGGGGGTTCTACCGGACCAGGAGAACATCGGGGGGTTCTACCGGACCAGGAGAACATCGGGGGGTTCTACCGGACCAGGAGAACATCGGGGGGTTCTACCGGACCAGGAGAACATCGGGGGGTTCTACCGGACCAGGAGAACATCAGGGGGGTTCTACCGGACCAGGAGAACATCGGGGGGTTCTACCGGACCTGGAGAACATCGGGAGGTTCTACAGGACCAGGAGAACATCGGGGGGTTCTACAGGACCTGGAGAACATCGGGGGGTTCTACCGGACCTGGAGAACATCAGGGGGGTTCTACCGGACCAGGAGAACATCAGGGGGGTTCTACCGGACCAGGAGAACATCAGGGGGGTTCTACCGGACCAGGAGAACATCAGGAGGTTCTACCGGACCAGGAGAACATCAGGGGGTTCTACAGGACCAGGAGAACATCAGGAGGTTCTACCGGACCAGGAGAACATCAGGGGGTTCTACAGGACCAGGAGAACATCAGGAGGTTCTACCGGACCTGGAGAACATCGGGGGGTTCTACAGGACCAGGAGAACATCGGGGGGTTCTACCGGACCAGGAGAACATCGGGAGGTTCTACAGGACCAGGAGAACATCGGGAGGTTCTACCGGACCTGGAGAACATCGGGGGGTTTTACCGGACCAGGAGAACATCGGGGGGATCTACCGGACCAGGAGAACATCGGGGGGTTCTACCGGACCTGGAGAACATCGGGGGGTTCTACCGGACCTGGAGAACATCGGGGGGTTCTACCGGACCAGGAGAACATCGGGGGGTTTTACCGGACCAGGAGAACATCGGGAGGTTCTACAGGACCAGGAGAACATCGGGAGGTTCTACCGGACCTGGAGAACATCGGGGGGTTCTACCGGACCAGGAGAACATCGGGGGGTTCTACCGGACCAGGAGAACATCGGGGGGTTCTACCGGACCAGGAGAACATCGGGGGGTTCTACCGGACCAGGAGAACATCGGGGGGTTCTACCGGACCAGGAGAACATCGGGGGGTTCTACCGGACCAGGAGAACATCGGGGGGTTCTACAGGACCTGGAGAACATCAGGGGGTTCTACAGGACCTGGAGAACATCAGGGGGTTCTACCGGACCAGGAGAACATCGGGGGGTTCTACCGGACCAGGAGAACATCGGGGGGTTCTACCGGACCAGGAGATCATCGGGGGGTTCTACCGGACCAGGAGAACATCGGGGGGTTCTACAGGACCTGGAGAACATCAGGGGGTTCTACCGGACCAGGAGAACATCGGGGGTTCTACGGGACCAGGAGAACATCAGGGGGTTCTACGGGACCAGGAGAACATCAGGGGGTTCTACCGGACCTGGAGATCATCGGGGTTTCACATTTCACTCACAATAAAAGAATTTAAGTTTACCTGGGTCCAAAATGTATTTGATTCAAATAAAATCTAATTGATATGGATAATTTCAAGTTAATAGTTTTCTTAATTAAACATAATTTAAAACTTTAATATTTAAACTTCTTTATAGTGAAGGGAGTAAAATTATTTATTGGATCCGGTTCATCTGATCCGGTTCATCTGATCCGGGTCAGATGAACCGGATCAGATGAACCGGATCAGATGAATCATCAAACCCGGTTCAGATGAATCATCAAACCCGGTTCATCTGATCCGGTTCATCTGATCAGGTTCATCTGATCAGGTTCATCTGATCCGGTTCATCTGATCCGGTTCATCTGTTCCGGTTCATCTGATCCGGTTCTATGGTTGCAGGTCAACCCTAACCCTTCTGTAGCGCCCCCTCTGGTTGCAGACGGTTCTTACGTTGTTGGCGAAGATCCTGAGGTCCAGGGTGACGACGAACATGATGGGCAGCGCCCTGAAACACAGACAGACGTCATGCTGCGCCCGCTGGCGCCGGCACCTTGACGGCGGCGAGCGATGCGACTCACCAGTTCTCCTCCTTGTGGGACTGGAAGGCTCTCAGGAAGGACGTCGGCCGTCAAGGATCAGACAGAACTGGGTTCAAACACCTCAAACACTCAGACCTTAGAAAGGATATTGAACGACGAGCGTCTGGAACTTGTAGGCCTCTACGAAGTCGTGGTTGGCCACGGCGTACGTACACCTGGAAGCAGAGCGCCGTCAGAACCGAAAATAACCAAACAGGAAGTTCAGGTCAGAGTCTCACCTGAGATGAGCCGCCACCATCTCATCGTACGGCGGCTCCAGAACCTGCTGGCACTTCTCCTCCGGACTGGCCAGCTGAAACACAGACGCACAGGTGAGGCCGTCGCATAGCAACCGACAGCGTTCCGGAAGGGGCGGGGCCTGACCTGCAGGCGGGGATTGGCCACATGGGGGTGTTTGAAGGACAGCAGCTCGGCGCAGAAGGATCCCTCCCGGTTCTCGATGGCCTCGGTTATCTGCAGGAGAACGGATCCGGTTTAAGGAGAGCAGAGGAGCCGGACACGGCGAGGGGGGCGGAGCCTAGAGCTCACCTGCTGCAGGTACTGGTTGATGGTGATGTGGGCCATTGGGGCAGCCAATCAGGAGCCGCTCACACCTGGAAACCAGATGACAAATCATGCTGTAAATGACTCCAACCTGGGCTTTGACTAGGACGTCCTACTGCCACCATGAAGAGAAGCATCCCCAGCTCCATCTGATATCAGATCTGATTGTTCCTTATGTTCCTAACAGAGCACTTCGCTCTCAATCTGCAGGTTTACTAGTGGTTCCTAGAATTTCTAAAAGTAGAATGGGAGGCAGATCTTTTAGTTCTCAGGCTCCTCTCCTGTGGAACCAACTACCAGTTTTAGTCCGTGAGGCAGACACCCTGTCTACTTTTAAGGCTAGGCTTAAAACTTTCCTTTTTGATAAAGCTTCTAGTTAGAGTGGCTCAGGTTATCCTGATCTATCTCTATAGTTCTGCTGCTATAGGCTTAGACTGCTGGAGGACATAGGGACCCCTTTTTCTATGTCTGCTTTTGTCTCCTTGAACCCCAGTGGGCCTCAGCAGATGGCCGCTCACAATGAGCCTGGTTCTGCTGGAGGTTTCTTCCTGTTCAAAGGGAGTTTTTCCTCTCCACTGTCGCTACAAGCATGCTTAGTGTGAGGGATTGCTGAAGAGTCAATGAGTCGATGCAATCAGCTGGTTTTCCTTAGATAGAAAACTTTGAATCAATCTGACTGGATGATCTGGTTGATGTGGATCTATAAAGTGACCTGAGATGATATGATGTAAATTGGAGCTATAGAAATAAACTGAATAGAATTGAATGTTTATTTGATGTTTGGAGTTAAACCTTCCAGATGTTCATTCAGAATAAATTTCCATCTCCTTCACTGTCGCCGTTCATCTCCTTTACTTCAGCTAATTAGCATCAAGCTAAGGAAGCGATGCTTTCGCTATTAAAGCCGAATTAACAAACATGTCGAATGTTAATGGAAAAGAACACGAAAAACGAGATCAAACAGTTAGAAATTCACTAAAAAGTCCAAACTTCACTAAACAGAAGCGGGTTCTGCTCCAGCGCTGCGGCTCCATGTTGAGCAGGTAAACCGGTTTAAACCTGCTCAGGCTGCCATTAAACCCGCCAGATTTAGACTGCAGACAATAGAGACACCGAGATGAGTAAAGAAAGAGTGAAAAAGAAGAGTCTACAGACCTCCGACTGAAGCTTTAGGCTGACAGAACAACCATGCAGCTGCGCTTCATTCAGCCGGAACACGGACTGATTCCACTGACGGACAACTTCCGGAGTAACGAGAACGCACTTCCGGTCCGAAAGAAAAAGCCGCAAACATCTCTACAAGGATTTTTAATTATTAAAATAAACCTTTGCAACAAAATTTATGACAATTTTAAAATCATTCAAACTTAAAAATATTGTTAAAAAAATCAGGAAACTAAAAAACATGCAGAGAAGGAAGAAGTTTTATTTTTTTTACTTTTATTTTCATAAATCCAAAAAACATTTTCAGAAAAGCAGAAACGTACAATTGAACATATGCCATCCATAACAGTTTTCTTTAAGGAAAAAGAAACATAAAACATAAAAGAATTAGAAAGATTATTTAAAATAAAAAAAAATTAAATAAAAAAAACACACTAACGTATATTGCTATCAAGTCTGAAAACTTTAACTTTAAAATCTGGAAAAGCTTTAAAGAATCTGCTATTGTGGATAAAGAATTTTCCCATGATTAAAATAATATTAGATAAAAATTCCACATTTTTATCATGAAAAGTAATTTAACTCCTTTATATTCAAAATTAGTAATCATATTTTTCGTTAATGATAGCTGATCATAAATCCCAAAAACAATTGTAAAAAAGATGTTCTTGTGTTTCTAGATCTTTCTGACAAAAGTTACATACATTAACATCAAATTTAAATCTTAAACTTAATAACTCTGCACAGGGATAGTTATTATTTATAGTTTAAAAAAAAAAACTTCTTTCATCTTTGGTAGGAAATTAGAAAAATCTGGTTCTAACCTGAAAACACATTTAAAGGTAAGTTCCTCTTAACTGGGAGAGGAAAAATTGTGTTATTTTATTTATTATTTTGTTATTAAATTTGAGACCCGTAAAATCGTAATTATCTATAAGAAGAATGGGAAAGATCGGTTTTACATCAGAATATTTAATCCTTCCTTTGACCAAATGTATCATGGTTGACGGATTTGCCCTAATCAGAGATAGAAATTGTTTCCGTAGACCAATCTAAATTATATTTTCTTTTAAATATTGTGTAATCCAGAATATCATCCTTTGTGTCCATAAGATGTATAATGGCCCAGATACCTTTTCCCTCCCATTCTCTGTACTATAGACATTTTCTACAAATAATCCTATTATGTGGCGTAAAATTGTGCTCGTATAACATTTTCCAATACTTTAGAACTTATGTGGTATTCTGATCATTTAATCGGTAATTTGTCAGGATCAAAGTTACATCTTAAGAGAAATTTTTATTCTTCTAATTTTTTTGAAAAAGTTTTGAAGGGAAACTAAACCATAAACATAAAAGCGAAGAGGAAACAGCAATAAATGATAAACTAGGGGGCGCCATTTGTAAAGTTAATCAGTTTAACATTAGGAGCAACATTTATAGTTATTTAGCATTTTAAGAGGAAAATAAGGTTATTTTATTCCAAGTCATTTTTTTCACAATGTCATTCATTCATTTATAAAAATATTAGTTTGCAAATTAAATATTTAGCTCCAATTTAAATATTTAGTTTGTTAAATAAAAATTTAGCTTCAAACTAAATATTCAATTTGCATTTAATTTAAATATTTATTTTGTGAAATATATAGCTTCAAACTAAAATAGTTAAATATTTAGCTGCAAACTAAATATTTATTTAACAAAGTAAGATTTTTATAAATGAATAAATGACAGAATGAAAAAAAAAAACTTGTTAAATAATAAACTCCTCATTTTTCTCTTTAAACACTAAATAAGTTTAAATATTGCTCCTAATGTTTGACTGATTAACCATAGTTTATTATTTACTGAAACTGGACGACTTGAAAATTATTTAGCCGTTAAATTTATTCAATAAACTTTTTTCTAAAAGGTGAAAAAACTAATTTAACTTTGGGAAAAAGTAAAGAAGCAGGAGGCCGAGCTGGATTTAAATACCTTAATATATTTACAGGATAAATGAGACTGAAAATACTTTTCATTTTCTTTCCTCCATAAATAAATAAATCTCTTCATATTGAAATAATTTTTGTGATTTTTTAAATTTTCTGAAGCAGATTATATTCCGCTAAAACATCCAAACATTTGGCCTTCAGTCCATTTGTGAGATTAAAAAGGATGAAATACGACGGTATTTAAACGGGACGAGGTTTCATTACCTTCAGGTTTCCATCCGGAAATCAATAAAATAATTATTTTGATTTATAACAAATGTATCTGGAGCTATTTTTGTTCTACTTGTATTAAATTAAATAATGATTAAAATCTGCTGCCATTTATCAGAAAATCAACAAAACCAGGAAACCAAACTTTAGACACAAACAGTTTTATTTAACCAGAAACGTTTACATTATTTTAGCACAAAGACTTTTTATTTTCTTTTAATCTTCATGAACAGCAAATAAAATAACAGGAAATGACGTCATAAAGTCGTTTCTGTCTCAGGTCGGATATTTACCTCCGACAGCAGGGGGCGCTACAGCAACACAACATCCTTAGACGACAGAAGAAGAACTGCGCGCGGCAGTGTGGGCGGGATGGATGACATTTATCGCCCACACGGAACCGTTCTGTTGGTTCTTCAGGCAGAACATCACATCATAAATACATTAACATCTTTAATTCATGGTTTACGGCTCTGATCTTTTCTAGAAACCAAACATCTGATTCTTCAGCAGCTCCTGGATCTGCTGCTCCTCCTCAAAAGGAGTGGGTGTGGCCAGGCGACCATCCGGCCCCGCCCACTCGGCCATGAGCCGCAGGCTGGATGAGGTTCTCGCTGCTGATTGGTCCATGGAGTGTAGCGCATGGAGAGTGGGAGGGGCTAATCTCAGAGCAGCCGACGGTCCAGAGGCAGGGATACTGGCTGAGAACGTAGAACCAATCAGATTGAGCTCAGGGCAACAGTATAAGGGTGTGGGCGGAGCCTCACCTTGAGGTATGGGGAGGAGGCGGAGCCTGTGAGGAGGGAGCAGCACTGGTCAGAGGCAGCGAGGAGGAGGAGGGTGAGAAGGACGAAGAAGAGGAGGCTGGACGAGGCGCAGAACCGCTCCAACCTTCATGGAGAACAGGAACACCTTCAGAGATCAGGTTCACTGACGGAACACAAACCAGGTGGAGACGCGTCAGGGAACCTGGGGAACCACCTTAGAACATCTGATCCTGTCTGAGGAACCACCTTAGAACATCTGATCCTGTGAGGAACCACCTTAGAACATCTGATCCTGTGAGGAACCACCTTAGAACATCTGATCCTGTCTGAGGAACCACCTTAGAACATCTGATCCTGTCTGAGGAACCACCTTAGAACATCTGATCCTGTGAGGAACCACCTTAGAACATCTGATCCTGTGAGGAACCACCTTAGAACATCTGATCCTGTCTGAGGAACCACCTTAGAACATCTGATCCTGTGAGGAACCACCTTAGAACATCTGATCCTGTCTGAGGAACCACCTTAGAACATCTGATCCTGTGAGGAACCACCTTAGAACATCTGATCCTGTGAGGAACCACCTTAGAACATCTGATCCTGTGAGGAACCACCTTAGAACATCTGATCCTGTCTGAGGAACCACCTTAGAACATCTGATCCTGTCTGAGGAACCACCTTAGAACATCTGATCCTGTGAGGAACCACCTTAGAACATCTGATCCTGTGAGGAACCACCTTAGAACATCTGATCCTGTCTGAGGAACCACCTTAGAACATCTGATCCTGTGAGGAACCACCTTAGAACATCTGATCCTGTCTGAGGAACCACCTTAGAACATCTGATCCTGTGAGGAACCACCTTAGAACATCTGATCCTGTGAGGAACCACCTTAGAACATCTGATCCTGTCTGAGGAACCACCTTAGAACATCTGATCCTGTGAGGAACCACCTTAGAACATCTGATCCTGTATGAGGAACCACCTTAGAACATCTGATCCTGTGAGGAACCACCTTAGAACATCTGATCCTGTGAGGAACCACCTTAGAACATCTGATCCTGTGAGGAACCACCTTAGAACATCTGATCCTGTGAGGAACCACCTTAGAACATCTGATCCTGTGAGGAACCACCTTAGAACATCTGATCCTGTCTGAGGAACCACCTTAGAACATCTGATCCTGTGAGGAACCACCTTAGAACATCTGATCCTGTGAGGAACCACCTTAGAACATCTGATCCTGTGAGGAACCACCTTAGAACATCTGATCCTGTGAGGAACCACCTTAGAACATCTGATCCTGTGAGGAACCACCTTAGAACATCTGATCCTGTGAGGAACCACCTTAGAACATCTGATCCTGTGAGGAACCACCTTAGAACATCTAACCTGGGGAGGAACCAAACCTTTGAACATCGATCCCCGTGAGGGGAAACCCCCTTTTGAACATCTGATTTCCCGTTTGGGGAACCCCCTTAGAACCTGATCCTGTTAGGAAAACCCCTTAGAAATCTGTTTTCCCGTGAGGAACCCCCCTTAAACATCTGATCCTGTAGGGAAAAACCTTTGAACATCTGTCCTGTTTTGGGAACCCCCTTAGAACATCTGATCCTGTTTAGGGAAACCCCCTTTTGAACCTTGATCCTGTTGAGGAACCACCTTAGAACAAACTGATTTCCCGTGAGGAACCCCCTTAGAACATTGATCCCGTTTAGGGGGAAAATTAGAAAATTACCCCGTAAAGGGAAACCCCCTTAGAAAAAAACTGTTCCCTTTTAGGGGAAACCCCCTTAGAAAATTGATCCCGTTTAAACCAAAACCCTTTGAACATCCCGGGTCCTGTTTAGGAACCACCTTAGAACATCTGGGTCCTGTTTAGGAACCCCTTAGAACATCTGATCCTGTGGGGGAACCACCTTAAAAACATCTATCCTGTGGGGGGAACCCCCCTTAGAACATTGTGACCGTATGAGGGAAACCCCCCTTAGAACATTTTGATCCTGTGAGGAACCCCCTTTTGAACATCTGATCCCCCGTGAGGGGAACCCCCTTTTAAAAAATCTGTTTCCCGTCTGAGGAAACCCCCTTAGAACATTGATCCCCGTTTAGGAACCCCTTTAGAACACTGATCCTGTGAGGGGAAACCCCCCTTTGAACATCTGTCCCGTTTAGGAAAAAACCCTTTGAACATCTATTTCCCGTTTAGGGAACCACCCGTAGAAAGATTTGTAAGGAAATGAAAAAAAAATCCCCGTCCTGTGGGGAAACCCCCTTAGAACATCAAACCCGTCTGAGAAACCCCCCCTTTTGAACCCCCTCGAAACCTGGGCGAGGAAAACCAAACCCTTTGAACTTTTTGATCCCGTTGAAGGGAACCCACCTTTAGAACATTGAACCGTTGAGGAACCACCTTAGAACATCGATCCTGTGAGGAACCAAACCTTTTTGAACATTGATCCTGTTTAGGAACCACCTTTTGAACATCTGATCCTGTATAGGAAAACCCCCTTAGAACATCCCGTTTGAGGAACCCCTTTTAAAAATTATCCTGTTTGGGGGCCACCTTCTACTTTATCCTTTGAAGGAAAACCCCCCTTAGAAAATTTGATCCTTTAGTGGAACCCCCAAAACCCCAACCCCCCCCTTAAACCACCTAAACCCCCCTTGATCCTTCCCGGGGCCCCCTTAACACACACCAAAAAACCACCAGAAAAGAACCGGGGGAAAAACCCCCTTCCCAACCCCGATCCAAAATGAGGAAACCCCATAAAATCCAACCGCTGGGGAACCCCAAAAATCTGTTTCCCGTGAGGAACCACCTTAGAACATTGGGTCCGGGTTTTTGGGAAAACCCCCTTTTGGGAAAACCCGATCCTGTCCCGAGGAACCACCTTTTGAAAATCTGATCCTGGTTTTTGGTGGGGTTTTTTTGAAAAATTTTGATCCTGTAAAGAGGGAAACCCCCTTAAAAAAATCTGATCCTGTTGAGGAACCCCCCTTTGAAATTGATCCCCCGGTGGGGGAACCCTTAGAACATTGCTTTTTCCCGTTGAGGAACCCCCCTTTGAACATCTGATCCTTTTGAGGGAAACCCCCTTAGAAAAATCTGTCCTGGAGGAAACCCCCTTGAAAAATCTGATTTGTGGGGGAACCCACCTTTGAACATCTATTATTGTGGACCACCTAGAAATCTTATCCCGTGAGGAAACCCCCTTGCATCGATCCCGTTTATGGAACCACCTTAGAACATTTTGATCCTGTTTAGGAACCACCCTTTTAAAAATCTGATTCCCGTGGGAACCCCCTTAAACATCTGATCCTGTTTAGGGGAACCCCCCTTAGGGAAAATCTGATTTCCCGTATGGGAACCAACCCTTTAAAAATTTTGTTCCCGTCTGGGAACCACCTTAGAACATCTGATCCGGTTTAGGAACCACCTTAGAACTCTGATTCCCGTATGAGAACCCCCTTAAAAAAGGGGATTTTAGAGAAATTTTAGGGAAAACCACTTTCCCCCTTCCTCTGGATCCCGTTTTAGGAAAACCAAACCCTTTGAACATTTTTATCCTGTCGAGCCACTTAGGGGAACCCCCTGATCCTGTTGGGAAAAGGAAAACCCCCCTTAAAAATTGATTCCTGTGAGGAACCAAACCCTTTTTAAAAATTCCCCCCCCCCCCTGAAAGGGAACCCCCTTAGAAACATTTTTGATTTTGAGGAAAAACCCCCTTTTTGAAACATCTGATCCTGTGAGGAACCACCTTTTTGAACATCCCGTTTTGTTGAGGAAACCCCCTTTTGAACAATTTTGATCCCGTTTAGGAACCCCCTTTTTAAAATCTGATCCCGTAAGGGGGAAACCCCCTTAGAACATTGATCCCTTTGAGGAAACCCCCTTTTGAACATCTGATCCCGTTAGGAACCACCTTTTGAAATCTGATCCCGTTTAGGAAAACCCCTTTGAACAACTGATCCTGTTTAGGGAAACCCCCTTAGAAAAATCTGATCCGTTGGGGAAACCCCCCTTTGAACATTGGGTCCTTTGGGAAACCAAACCCCTTTGAACATCTTTATCCTGTGAGGGAAAAAACCTTAGAACAAACTGTTCCCGTTTAGGAACCCCCCTTTAGAAATTGTTCCTCAAGGGAAACCCCCTTAAACAATTTATCCTGTGAGGGGCCCCCCCCCTTTGAAAAATTGATCTGTTTAGGAACCCCCCTTAGAACATCTGATCCCGTGAGGAACCCCCCTTTTGAACATCTGAACCTGTCTGAGGAAAAAAACCCTTGAAAAAAATGTCCCGTTTAGGAACCACCTTGAACCAAATTTTTTTTGTGAGGGAAACCCCCTTTTTAAAATCTGATCCGTTGAGGAAAAAACCCTTTTAGAACATCTATCCTGTGAGGGAAACCCCCTTAAAACATTGAATTTCCCGTTTAGGAACCCCCTTTGAAAAAATTTATCCTGTGGAAAAACCCCCCCTTAGGGAAAATCTGATCCTGGGGAGGGAACCCCCTTAAAATCTGATTTCCTTGTGAGGGAACCCCCTTTTGAACAACTGATCCTGTGTTGGAAAAAACCCCCCCCGAACAAACTTATTCCGTGGGAACCCCCTTAGAACAACCCGTTCCGTGAGGGAAACCCCCTTTTGAAAATCTGATCCTGTGAGGAACCACCTTAGAACATCTGATCCTGTGAGGAACCACCTTAGAACATCTGATCCTGTGAGGAACCACCTTAGAACATCTGATCCTGTGAGGAACCACCTTAGAACATCTGATCCTGTGAGGAACCACCTTAGAACATCTGATGTTTCTTCAGGTTAAATTAAAAGCGTTTAGAATCTAAACTCTAGATAATTGATAATAGATTTTCCGGATGGCGGATTATATTCCTACCTGAGGAGTGAGGTCGGTGGGGCAGGTAGGCCGCAGGGTAAGGGGCGTGCCTCCCTGGGTAACCGGGGTGTTTGTAACCATGGTGATGGTGATGATGGGAGGCCAGCGGCAGGCTGCCGGTGTAGGGGAAAGCTCCGCCCCCCGCCGCTGAGCACAGCGACCAACCTGAGAACCGGAGACGTTTGATCACCATGGAGATCCTAAACTACAGATTTTATATGACACTATAAACATTTTAATTTGATTATGTTACACATCTGTTATAGTTGGGTTTTCTGGCTGGTAGAGTGGTTGCCATAGCGATCGATGGGTGAAACAGGCGTAGAGATTCTGGATTATTTCTGTTCTTTACTTTAGCATCATATTCCTTTATTTAACTTTATATATTCTATATAATTGAATGAAGAGAATGAGTTTCTAATTGATCTAAATCAGAACGTAAAGCTGGTTCTGCTCCCATCCTTCCAGGTGACCTCTGACCTCCCCTCAGTCCGGAGACTGAGGGGAGGTCAGAGATCATCTCCAGCCGAACCGTCGGCGTTACTCACAGGGCTGAATCCCCACCCGGCTCTCCGCTGCGTCCTGTAGAACCCGTCCTGCAGGGTTCCTGAGGGGGATGAATCACCATAGCAACCATGAAGATGATGAGAACCCTGACAGGTGAAGATCTTCAGACCAAACCTCTGGTTCACGCAGCTTCAGGTTCAGAGTAACTTTATCGAACCGTTAATCTGACGGTTTTAGAGATTGGGATAATCTGGGATTAAAGCTTCTGGCTGTGAACCGACGGCTGATGGAATCCAGATGTTTGGTCTCATCCCTGATTGGTCCAGAGCTCCAAGCTTTGCTCACCTCTCCTTGGCGTCCAGGAAGGCTTTAGCGAACGGGTTATACTTGATCTTCAGCGCCGTGATCTGAGGCGGGAGGAAACAGAACCAGTTAGCGTTCGGACCAGGAGGCGGGCCCAGCTAGAAGCAGGAGGCTCCGCCTACCTCCTCGTTCTGGTAGGCGGTCACAGCGATGAACTGCGCCTCCCTGAAGGAGACGTTGGAGACCAGGCGGTGGTGGGAGCCCACGCAGACGATGTGCAGCTGGGGCTCGTACTTATGGAGCGAGTTCAACATGATCTGGAACAAACACACCTCCATCAGCACCTCCATCAGAACCTCCATCAGAACCTCCATCAGCACCTCCATCAGAACCTCCATCAGAACCTCCATCAGCACCTCCATCAGCACCTCCATCAGAACCTCCATCAGAACCCCCTTCAGCACCTCCATCAGCACCTCCATCAGAACCTCCATCAGAACCCCCTTCAGCACCTCCATTAGAACCAGCACCTCCATCAGAACCTCCATCAGAACCTCCATCAGCACCTCCATCAGCACCTCCATCAGCACCTCCATCAGCACCTCCATCAGCACCTCCATCAGAACCTCCATCAGCACCTCCATCAGAACCTCCATCAGCACCTCCATCAGCACCTCCATCAGAACCTCCATCAGAACCTCCATCAGCACCTCCATCAGCACCTCCATCAGCACCTCCATCAGAACCTCCATCAGAACCCCCTTCAGCACCTCCATTAGAACCAGCACCTCCATCAGAACCTCCATCAGAACCTCCATCAGAACCTCCATTAGAACCAGCACCTCCATCAGAACCTCCATCAGAACCTCCATCAGAACCTCCATCAGCACCTCCATCAGAACCTCCATCAGAACCTCCATCAGCACCTCCATCAGCACCTCCATCAGAACCTCCATCAGCACCTCCATCAGCACCTCCATCAGAACCTCCATCAGCACCTCCATCAGCACCTCCATCAGAACCTCCATCAGAACCTCCATCAGCACCTCCATCAGCACCTCCATCAGAACCTCCATCAGCACCTCCATCAGAACCTCCATCAGCACCTCCATTAGAACCAGGACCTCCATCAGAACCTCCATCAGCACCTCCATTAGAACCAGCACCTCCATCAGAACCTCCATCAGAACCTCCATTAGAACCAGCACCTCCATCAGAACCTCCATCAGAACCTCCATCAGAACCTCCATTAGAACCAGCACCTCCATCAGAACCTCCATCAGAACCTCCATCAGAACCTCCATCAGCACCTCCATCAGAACCTCCATCAGAACCTCCATCAGCACCTCCATCAGCACCTCCATCAGAACCTCCATCAGCACCTCCATCAGCACCTCCATCAGAACCTCCATCAGCACCTCCATCAGCACCTCCATTAGAACCTCCATCAGAACCTCCATCAGCACCTCCATCAGAACCTCCATCAGAACCTCCATCAGCACCTCCATCAGCACCTCCATCAGAACCTCCATCAGCACCTCCATCAGCACCTCCATTAGAACCTCCATCAGAACCTCCATCAGCACCTCCATCAGCACCTCCATCAGAACCTCCATCAGCACCTCCATCAGCACCTCCATCAGCACCTCCATCAGCACCTCCGTCAGAACCTCCATCAGCACCTCCATCAGCACCTCCATCAGAACCTCCATCAGAACCTCCATTAGAACCAGGACCTCCATCAGAACCTCCATCAGCACCTCCATTAGAACCAGCACCTCCATCAGAACCTCCATCAGAACCTCTATCAGCACCTCCATCAGCACCTCCATCAGAACCTCCATCAGCACCTCCATCAGCACCTCCATCAGCACCTCCATCAGAACCTCCATCAGCACCTCCATTAGAACCAGGACCTCCATCAGAACCTCCATCAGCACCTCCATTAGAACCAGCACCTCCATCAGAACCTCCATCAGAACCTCCATCAGAACCTCCATCAGCACCTCCATCAGCACCTCCATCAGAACCTCCATCAGAACCTCCATCAGCACCTCCATCAGAACCTCCATCAGAACCTCCATCAGCACCTCCATCAGAACCTCCATCAGCACCTCCATTAGAACCAGCACCTCCATCAGAACCTCCATCAGCACCTCCATTAGAACCAGCACCTCCATCAGAACCTCCATCAGAACCTCCATCAGAACCTCCATCAGCACCTCCATCAGAACCTCCATCAGCACCTCCATTAGAACCAGCACCTCCATCAGAACCTCCATCAGAACCTCCATCAGCACCTCCATCAGAACCTCCATCAGAACCTCCATCAGCACCTCCATCAGCACCTCCATCAGCACCTCCATCAGAACCTCCATCAGAACCTCCATCAGCACCTCCATCAGAACCTCCATTAGAACCTCCATCAGCACCTCAATCAGCACCTCCATCAGAACCTCCATCAGCACTCCGTCAGAACCTCCATCAGCACCTCCATTAGAACCTCCATCAGCACCTCCATCAGCACCTCCATCAGAACCTCCATCAGCACCTCCATCAGCACCTCCGTCAGAACCTCCGTCAGAACCTCCATCAGCACCTCCATCAGCACCTCCATCAGAACCTCCATCAGCACCTCCATCAGCACCTCCGTCAGAACCTCCATCAGCACCTCCATCAGCACCTCCATCAGAACCTCCATCAGCACCTCCATCAGCACCTCCATCAGAACCTCCATTAGAACCTCCATCAGCACCTCCTCAGAACCTCCATCAGCACCTCCATCAGCACCTCCTCAGAACCTCCATCAGCACCTCCATCAGCACCTCCTCAGAACCTCCATCAGCACCTCCATCAGCACCTCCATCAGCACCTCCTCAGAACCTCCATCAGAACCTCCATCAGCACCTCCATCAGCACCTCCATCAGAACCTCCATCAGCACCTCCATCAGAACCTCCATCAGCACCTC
This sequence comes from Cyprinodon tularosa, assembly GCF_016077235.1. NCBI lineage: Eukaryota > Metazoa > Chordata > Actinopteri > Cyprinodontiformes > Cyprinodontidae > Cyprinodon > Cyprinodon tularosa. The sequence continues at coordinate 212,240 of NW_024037898.1, forward strand.
CATCAGCACCTCCATCAGAACCTCCATCAGCACCTCCGTCAGAACCTCCATCAGCACCTCCATCAGAACCTCCATCAGCACCTCCATCAGAACCTCCATCAGCACCTCCATCAGCACCTCCTCAGAACCTCCATCAGCACCTCCATCAGCACCTCCATCAGCACCTCCATCAGAACCTCCATCAGCACCTCCATCAGCACCTCCATCAGAACCTCCATCAGCACCTCCATCAGAACCTCCATCAGCACCTCCATCAGCACCTCCATCAGAACCTCCATCAGCACCTCCATCAGAACCTCCATCAGCACCTCCATCAGAACCTCCATCAGCACCTCCATCAGCACCTCCTCAGAACCTCCATCAGCACCTCCATCAGCACCTCCATCAGCACCTCCATCAGCACCTCCATCAGAACCTCCATCAGCACCTCCATCAGCACCTCCATCAGAACCTCCATCAGCACCTCCATCAGAACCTCCATCAGCACCTCCATCAGCACCTCCATCAGAACCTCCATCAGCACCTCCGTCAGAACCTCCATCAGCACCTCCGTCAGAACCTCCATCAGCACCTCCATCAGAACCTCCATCAGCACCTCCATCAGCACCTCCATCAGAACCTCCATCAGCACCTCCGTCAGAACCTCCATCAGCACCTCCATCAGCACCTCCATCAGAACCTCCATCAGCACCTCCATCAGCACCTCCATCAGAACCTCCATCAGCACCTCCATTAGAACCTCCATCAGCACCTCCATCAGAACCTCCATCAGAACCTCCATCAGCACCTCCATCAGCACCTCCGTCAGAACCTCCATCAGCACCTCCATCAGCACCTCCATCAGAACCTCCATCAGCACCTCCATCAGCACCTCCGTCAGAACCTCCATCAGCACCTCCATCAGCACCTCCATCAGAACCTCCATCAGCACCTCCATCAGCACCTCCGTCAGAACCTCCATCAGCACCTCCATCAGCACCTCCATCAGAACCTCCATCAGCACCTCCATCAGCACCTCCATCAGCACCTCCATCAGCACCTCCATCAGCACCTTCGTCAGAACCTCCATCAGCACCTCCATTAGAACCTCCATCAGCACCTCCATCAGCACCTCCATCAGCACCTCCATCAGAACCTCCATCAGCACCTCCATTAGAACCTCCATCAGCACCTCCATCAGCACCTCCATTAGAACCTCCATCAGAACCTCCATCAGCACCTCCATCAGAACCTCCATCAGCACCTCCATCAGCACCTCCATCAGCACCTCCATCAGCACCTCCTCAGAACCTCCATCAGCACCTCCTCAGCACCTCCATCAGCACCTCCATCAGCACCTCCATCAGCACCTTCGTCAGAACCTCCATCAGCACCTCCATTAGAACCTCCATCAGCACCTCCATCAGCACCTCCGTCAGAACCTCCATCAGCACCTCCATTAGAACCAGGACCTCCATCAGAACCTCCATCAGCACCTCCATCAGCACCTTCGTCAGAACCTCCATCAGCACCTCCATTAGAACCTCCATCAGCACCTCCATCAGCACCTCCGTCAGAACCTCCATCAGCACCTCCATCAGCACCTTCGTCAGAACCTCCATCAGCACCTCCATCAGTACCTCCATCAGCACCTCCTCAGAACCTCCATCAGCACCTCCTCAGAACCTCCATCAGCACCTCCATCAGCACCTTCGTCAGAACCTCCATCAGCACCTCCATCAGTACCTCCATCAGCACCTCCTCAGAACCTCCATCAGCACCTCCTCAGAACCTCCATCAGCACCTCCATCAGCACCTTCGTCAGAACCTCCATCAGCACCTCCATCAGTACCTCCATCAGCACCTCCTCAGAACCTCCATCAGCACCTCCTCAGAACCTCCATCAGCACCTCCATCACAACCAGGACCTCCATCAGAACCAGGACCTCCATCAGAACCAGGACCTCCTGCACAAAGGCTCAGTCTGCCTGGCCTCCATTGAACCCATCAGAGCAGCCTCCACTGGAACCTCTGACCACCAGGAGGTGGAAGGAGCTGGATTAGAACCAGCAACCCAGTAGCTGCAGGATAAACTCCTCTAGAACCACCGAGATGGTGGAACAACAGGAGGAAGAGGAGGAGGAGAGAGGAGGAAGAGGGCTGGTTCTTGCAGCGGCACCATGTCAGAACGTTCAGAATGTTCTACTGTGACGGGTTTCCGGTCTGAACCGGTCTGAAGCGGTCTGAACTGGTCTGAATGGCTCCATGGAAACTTTCTGAGTCACGCAGTCAGAACTGTGTACTTTAGGCTCCATTAGGAACAAAGCGAGTGGAGTTGGTGGACGGGAGCCATCTTTGTCTGCTCGCTCCAATTAACCAATCAGGGTCCTCCAGGCCAGCGCAGAAAAACAAACAGTTTTCTATTCAGATTGAGAGGCTGGCTTCAGATGTGACCCCTGCGCTCACTGAGTGTGTGTGGGCTCCCTTTGAATATAGTTTACCTCGTCCATCTGAAGCATGATGGCCAAATTAATTTCCCGCTAAAAAACATAATTACCATAATGTAGAAATAAGCTGAGCAATTATTTCATTATGGCCCAGCTCTCTGTTCCAGCTCTGCATTACGGGGCGCCGTCATAATGGGGTAAATATAAACAACATTACTGCCAATTTCAGCCGCAGAGGCCCTGAGAGGCAGAGCCAGCGCTCAACAGCCCTCCACAGGAAGTGCATTAAACTGCTGCCGGCCAATTAAGAGCTGTTTATCCCGTTCCCGTGGTAACCGGGAGGTGAGGAGGGGAAGTGAAAGAGGAGAGCCACTGAAGTGGCTCATTACAGCCGGGGGTCTCTCGCCCACTCCAGGATAACACAGGAGGGAGCAGAGGGAAGCTAATGGAGGCCAGGAGGAGGAGGAGAGGAGGAGGAGGAGGAGGAGAGGAAGGAGAGGAGGAGGAGAGGAAGGAGAGGAGGAGGAGGAGAGGAGGACAGGAAGGAGAGGAGGAGGAGGAGAGGAGTAGAGAGGAGGAGGAGAGGAAGGAGAGGAGGAGAGGAAGGAGAGAGGAGGAGGAGGAGAGGAAGGAGAGGAGGAGAGGAAGGAGAGATGGGGAGGAGGAGGAGAGGAAGGCGGAGGAGAGGAATGACCTCCTCCTCCTGCACTTCCTGCTCCACCTGCTCTACCTGCTCCACCTGCTCCACCTGCACTACCTGCTCCACCTGCTCCACCTGCACTACCTGCTCCATCTGCTCCACCTGCTCTACCTGCTCCACCTGCACTACCTGCTCCACCTGCTCCACCTGCACTACCTGCTCTACCTGCTCCACCTGCTCCACCTGCACTACCTGCTCCACCTGCTCCACCTGCACTACCTGCTCCACCTGCTCCACCTGCTCCACCTGCACTACCTGCTCCACCTGCACTACCTGCTCCACCTGCTCCACCTGCTCTACCTGCTCCACCTGCTCTACCTGAACTTCCTGCTCCACCTGCTCTACCTGCACTTCCTGCTCCACCTGCTCTACCTGCACTTCCTGCTCCATCTGCTCCACCTGCTCCACCTGCTCTACCTGAACTTCCTGCTCCACCTGCTCTACCTGCACTTCCTGCTCCACCTGCTCTACCTGCACTTCCTGCTCCACCTGCACTTCCTGCTCCATCTGTTCCACCTGCACTTCCTGCTCCACCTGCACTTCCTGCTCTACCTGCTCCACCTGCACTTCCTGCTCCATCTGTTCCACCTGCACTTCCTGCTCCACCTGCTCTACCTGCTCCACCTGCTCCACCTACCCTACCTGCTCCATCTGCTCCACCTGCTCTACCTGCACTTCCTGCTCCATCTGCTCCACCTGCTCTACCTGCTCTACCTGCTCCACCTGCTCTACCTGCTCCACCTGCTCTACCTGCTCCACCTGCTCTACCTGCACTTCCTGCTCCACCTGCTCTGCCTGCTCCACCTGCTCCACCTGCTCTACCTGCTCCACCTGCACTACCTGCACTTCCTGCTCTACCTGCACTTCCTGCTCCACCTGCTCCACCTGCTCTACCTGCTCTACCTGCTCTGCCTGCTCCACCTGCTCTACCTGCTCCACCTGCACTACCTGCTCTACCTGCTCCACCTGCACTACCTGCTCTACCTGCACTTCCTGCTCTACCTGCACTTCCTGCTCTACCTGCTCTGCCTGCTCCACCTGCTCTACCTGCTCTGCCTGCTCCACCTGCTCTACCTGCTCCACCTGCACTACCTGCTCTACCTGCTCCACCTGCACTACCTGCTCTACCTGCACTTCCTGCTCTACCTGCACTTCCTGCTCTACCTGCTCTGCCTGCTCCACCTGCTCTACCTGCTCTGCCTGCTCCACCTGCTCTACCTGCTCCACCTGCACTACCTGCTCTACCTGCTCCACCTGCACTTCCTGCTCCATCTGTTCCACCTGCACTTCCTGCTCCACCTGCTCTACCTGCTCTACCTGCTCCACCTGCACTACCTGCTCTACCTGCACTTCCTGCTCCACCTGCACTTCCTGCTCCATCTGTTCCACCTGCACTTCCTGCTCCACCTGCACTTCCTGCTCTACCTGCTCCACCTGCACTTCCTGCTCCATCTGTTCCACCTGCACTTCCTGCTCCACCTGCTCTACCTGCTCCACCTGCTCCACCTACCCTACCTGATCTACCTGCTCCACCTCCTCCACCTGCACTTCCTGCTCCACCTGCACTACCTGCTCCACCTGCACTTCCTGCGCCACCTCCTCCACCTGCACTTCCTGCTCCACCTACCCTACCTGCTCTACCTGCTCCACCTGCTCCACCTGCACTTCCTGCTCTACCTGCTCCACCTCCTCCACCTGCACTTCCTGCTCCACCTGCACTACCTGCTCTACCTGCTCCACCTCCTCCACCTGCACTTCCTGCTCCACCTGCACTTCCTGCTCTACCTGCTCCACCTCCTCCACCTACCCTACCTGCTCTACCTGCTCCACCTGCACTTCCTGCGCCACCTCCTCCACCTGCACTTCCTGCTCCACCTGCACTACCTGCTCTACCTGCTCCACCTGCTCCACCTGCACTTCCTGCTCCACCTCCTCCACCTGCACTTCCTGCTCCACCTACCCTACCTGCTCTACCTGCTCCACCTCCTCCACCTGCACTTCCTCCTCCACCTGCACTACCTGCTCTACCTGCTCCACCTGCTCCACCTGCTCTACCTGCACTTCCTGCTCCACCTGCTCCACCTGCTCTACCTGCTCCACCTGCTCCACCTACCCTACCTGCACTTCCTGCTCTACCTGCTCCACCTGCTCTACCTGCTCCACCTGCTCCACCTGCTCTACCTGCTCCACCTGCTCCACCTGCTCTACCTGCTCTACCTGCACCACCTACTCCACCTGCTCTATCTGCACCACCTACTCCACCTGCTCTATCAGCTCCACCTCCTCCACCTCCTCCACCTGCTCCATCTGCACCACCTACTCCACCTGCTCCACCTGCTCTATCAGCTCCACCTCCTACACCTGCTCCATCTGCTCCACCTGCTCCATCAGCTCCACCTGCTCCATCAGCTCCACTTGCTCCATCTGCACCACCTACTCCACCTGCTCTATCAGCTCCACCTCCTCCACCTGCTCTATCAGCTCCACCTCCTCCACCTGCTCCATCTGCTCCACCTGCTCCATCAGCTCCACCTGCTCTATCAGCTCCACCTCCTCCACCTGCTCTATCAGCTCCACCTCCTCCACCTGCTCTATCAGCTCCACCTCCTCCACCTGCTCCATCTGCTCCACCTGCTCTATCAGCTCCACCTCCTCCACCTGCTCCATCTGCTCCACCTGCTCCATCAGCTCCACCTGCTCCATCAGCTCCACTTGCTCCATCTGCACCACCTACTCCACCTGCTCTATCAGCTCCACCTCCTCCACCTGCTCTATCAGCTCCACCTCCTCCACCTGCTCCATCTGCTCCACCTGCTCCATCAGCTCCACCTGCTCTATCAGCTCAACCTGCTCTATCAGCTCCACCTCCTCCACCTGCTCCATCAGCTCCACCTGCTCTATCAGCTCAACCTGCTCTATCAGCTCCACCTCCTCCACCTGCTCCATCAGCTCCACCTGCTCTATCAGCTCCACCTCCTCCACCTGCTCCATCAGCTTCACCTGCTCTATCAGCTCAACCTGCTCTATCAGCTCCACCTCCTCCACCTGCTCTATCAGCTCCACCTGCTCTATCAGCTCCACCTCCTCCACCTCCTCCACCTGCTCCATCAGCTCCACCTGCTCTATCAGCTCCACCTCCTCCACCTGCTCCATCAGCTCCACCTGCTCTATCAGCTCCACCTCCTCCACCTGCTCCATCAGCTCCACCTGCTCTATCAGCTCCACCTGCTCCATCTGCTCCATCTGCTCCACCTGCTCTATCAGCTCCACCTCCTCCATCTGCTCCATCAGCTCCACCTGCTCTATCAGCTCCACCTGCTCCATCTGCTCCATCAGCTCCACCTGCTCTATCAGCTCCACCTCCTCCACCTGCTCCATCAGCTCCACCTGCTCTATCAGCTCCACCTCCTCCATCTGCTCCATCTGCTCCACCTGCACTACCTGCTCCACCTGCTCCACCTACTCCATCTGCTCCATCTGCTCCACCTGCACTACCTGCTCCACCTGCTCCACCTACTCCACCTGCTCTATCAGCTCCACCTCCTCCACCTGCTCCATCTGCTCCACCTACTCCATCTGCTCCACCTACTCCACCTGCACTACCTGCTCCACCTACTCCATCTGCACCACCTGCTCCATCTGCACCACCTACTCCACCTGCTCCACCTGCTCTATCAGCTCCACCTCCTCCATCTGCTCCATCTGCACCACCTGCTCCACCCAGGAATATGTTTTAAAGTTATATCTGAAAACTTCTAGATAATAAGAAAAAACATTCAAAACAAATAAAAGCAGCTAATTATTAACTAAACAGATTAAATAAGACAGAAAATATAAGATTATCATAAAAATAAAATAAAAAACGAAGCAAGGAAACGATTCAAAATTGTAAAACGTTAAAAAGGGTTAAAAATTAATACAACAATGAACTAAAAACACCAGATTATTAATACGTAGAAGTGAGAAAAATGAAACTAGAGATGAAATGTTGAGCAGCAGGTCAAAGGTCATCAGGGTAACGCTCACCTGTCCTCCTCCGTTCACCTTGTTGGTCAGTTTCACGCGGTTGAAGCTCACCGGGGCCTTCATCCAGTGGGCCCCAAAGTTGGGCGAGTCCGGGTGGATGTAGATGCCTCCGTGGCCCCGCCCCTCAGCGTGGCGGCTCTCGGCGCGGCCCGCCGCCACCCACTCCCCGTTCACAAACTTCCACCTGCAGCCGTCAGCGGGAACAAAGTCCAGCAGGAAGGAGTACATGGAGCTGGGGTCCAGACCCGACACGCTGACCTTCAGCACCGGGAACATCCTCCTGGAAACACACACAGCTTCAGGGGGACTGGAGGACCGCAGGAGCTGGAAAACCCAGCATTTAGGGAGGTGGAGGAGCTGGAACCTCCTTCACCTCCCCTAAGGAGGAGGAGCTGGGGTCCAGACCCCATATCGTGACCTTCAGCACGGGGAACATCCACCTGGAGCCACACACAGCATGTGGGTGAGGAGCCATAACATCTGTGGTGAAGGAAGAAGCGCCTGGATCTAAAGAACTCCAGAGGAATCCCAGGAACCAGCAGGGCCTGTTCTTTCTCGATTGGGCCAAAGCTCCCCCCAAAATATGAGTGGTTCTCAATTAATAGTGGGAGATATCCATATCATCATCATCCATCCACTATCCCAATCATTCCTAATCCAATCCAAACCATCAACATCAAAAACCCTCACCAAAAAATCCCAATAATCAATCCATACTAATCAAACAATACAAAACACAAAACCATAATCCATCCCTCCAACATCCACATACTTCAAAAAATCACTAATATACATAATCCAATCAAACCACCCTAAACAAATACTCAATTAATCATCAACAATAAACACTAATATCATCATTAAAACCATACATAAAAAATAAAATAAATCATCAATCAACACCATATCAATCAATACATAAAAATCACATCACATAATAATAATAATCCATTAAACATCTAAATCCAATAAAATAAAATATTATATAAAATCCACCATAATCAATAATACTCATTCCTAATCCCTCATCCATAACACATCAATAATCCAAAACCCCAATAATCAAATCCAAATACATCAATCAATAAAAATATCATATAATCATCACAATATCATAAACAAACCATCCATAATTCATTACCAAAATTCCATTAAAAATCCATATAACAAAAATAATAAAAAGAATAATTTATAATAATCCATTAATAAAATATCCAAAAACTATAAATTCAAATTATCCATAATAATCACAATAATATCATCCATCCATCATAATAAAATAATCAATATAAATAATAATAAACCCCCCATAATCCAAAATATATAAACAATAAACAATAAACAATAACATATCTTGAAACATAATAAATTAATATTCAAAATATATATATCAATAAAAATTATCACATAAATACATAACATCCATCAAAATAATCATTTCCGATATATCTAATAATAATCATAAAATAAAAAATAAATAATAACTCATATAAATAATCATAATAATATCATAACTACAAATACAAAATAAAAATCTATCAATAAAAAACATCTAATACAAAAAAATCATACATATTATCGGCATCCAAAAAATCAATAATCTTATTAATCCATCAAATTAAAACAATACATAATCATAACCAATAAAATCATAATAAAAATATCCAACATAAAACAATACATCCAATACATAAATACCAATATAAAAATATCATACAATCACAACCTCCATCATCATACACAATAATAAAATAATTCATCACATCCATCATAATCCTCAAAAATAATCCATATCCAAAAAATAAATCAATAATCATCCTCAATACACCCTTTTCAAAAATAATAAAAATAATCAAACATAATCAAAATATAACCAATAAAATATCTTAAAAACATCCATCCATAATAATAAAAATCCCTAATGAATCATATAAAACATATATCAAAATAATACCCAAAAAATCATATAATAATACATACCAAAACATACCAACATCATAAAATCCAAACTAATCAACCAATATCAACCAAAACTCAATATAACACTAATAAAACATCTTCCATAACAATCAATATCCTCCTATCCACATATCATAATCATATAACCAATCCATAAAAAATATAATCCTAAATATAATTAAAAAAATCATATAAAGATATAACATACAATCCACCCTAATCATATATCCAATAAAATCCAACATCAATCAACCAAAACCCATCAATCCAACCAATCAAATCATCCATAAAATATCAACATTCACATCCATCCACCAAACTCACCATATACACATAAACAATCATCCACATCACCAAACATCAACAATTCCCATCATAATCATAAAAATTAATAAAAATAATAAAAATATATAATCATAAAATATATAACTCCTATATCAATAATTCAATCCCCCTTAAAAATATATATAAACATCATCCATCATCCACCATCAAAACATCATCAATAATCCATAATAATATCAATGACCATCCATAAAAAAATAACAATAAAATAATCCAACCCTAAAAATAAAATCATACCTTCCCTCAATAACATAAAATTCCATATCATAACCCTAAAACCAATTAAAAATAAAAATCAACCTTTTCATACATCTTCATAAAATAAAAACATATATATCCAAACAAAACATATATCTAATATCAACATCAAACATATAACATCAATATATAAAAATAATACATCCTTCCTCATCCATCACCATCCACCAATCAAAACATAATTCCATAATATATTCACTAAAATATAATTCATTATAATATATAACCATAATCATCCATATCATCAATCATCCATCATATCCATCCAAAATCTCCATCCATATCATCATAAACCATCATCCATATCATAAAAATTCATCATCCATATATATCAAAACATTATAATCATATAAAAAATATAATATATCATCTCTATATAAAATTTCATAATCAAATTATATAATATAAAACCCTCCATATAAACAAAAATCAAAACCACCATAATTATATATTATCCTAAACATGAAAAAACAATAAAATAAATCATATAATTATCTCCAAACATAAACATTAAAATAATCCCTCAAAATAAAAATAAAAAATATCCAAAACCATTATCAATAATCTTATTCAAAAATCATAATAATACCATATATAAACATAAACATAATATCATTCATAAACCATGCATGAATGACATGAATTAATAATCATCCATTAATAATCCATCATTCAAAAATTATATAAATCAATTAATACCATAATAATATCATAATCAATAAAATAAATCATAATAAAATATCATATCCAATAAAATATCAAAACATCATAACATCAAACATAATATATCATAATCATCATATAACATCCATTATATATCCATCAATCAATCCATAAAACATTATATATATAAAAATAAAAATCAATATTATATATCATATATAGCCATCATCATAAAATAAAATATCATATATATCATCCATATCAAAATCACATCCAACAACAATATTAAAATCAATCATCTATTCACATAATAAACATATATCAAAATTATCCATAATATATATAAAAATCATCCATCCATCCCCAATCATCCATCATAATACATCATCATCCATCAAAATCATCATCCATCAATTATCCATATAAAGAACACAACATAAAAATCATATCACATAATCATCATCATATATCCTAATCTAAAATAACCATCATCAAACCACATAATATATTAAAAATTTCCAAACCATCAATTATCAATCCATATCAACCAAAAATAAACATCAATATATATCCAAAATCAAACATATCATCCAAAATCATTAAAACTCAATCCATCAAAACCATCCATCCATCCATACATCCACATCCATCATTCCATATTCATCATATCCACATTCCTATCATAATATCCAATTAAATCATATCACCATTCATCATCATCCCTCCAACATCCATAAAAATCCATCCATCTTACTATCCTACATCATCCACTCTATATCATCCATAATCCATCATCTCCATTCACCATCCATTCATCCATCATCCATTATCATCACAATTCATATCCATCCTAACCATCAATCCATCCATCCACCATCCATTCATCCATCAATCCATCCATCCATCCATCCACCATCCATTCATCCATCCATCCATTCATCCATTCATCCATCAATCCATCCATCCATCCATCCATCATCCATCCATCAATCCATCCATCCATCCATCCACCATCCATTCATCCATCCATCCATTCATCCATCCACCATCCATCCATTCATCATCCATCCATCCATCATCCATCCATCCATCCATCCACCATCCATCCATTCATCCATCCATCCATCATCCATCCATCCATCATCCATCCATCCACCATCCATCATCCATCCATCCATCATCCATCCATCCATCCACCATCCATCCATCATCATCCATCCACCATCCATCCATCCATCATCATCCATCCATCCATCCATCCAACAATTTCTCCATCCATCCATCCATCCATCCATCCATGCATCCATCCATCCATCCATCCATCCATCATCCATCCATCCATCCATCCATCCACCATCCATCCATCCACCATCCATCCATCCATCCATCATCCATCCACCATCCATCCATCCATCCATCCATCCACCATCCATCCATCCACCATCCATCCATCCATCATCCATCCATCCATCCATCCATCCATCATCCATCCATCATCCATCCATCCACCATCCATCCATCCATCCATCCACCATCTATCCATCATCCATCCATCCATCCATCCATCCATCTATCCATCATCCATCCATCCATCCATCCATCCATCCATCCATCCATCCATCCATCTATCCATCCATCCATCCATCCATCCATCCATCCATCCATCCATCCATCCATCCATCCATCCATCCATCCAGTTCATCTCCATGTGGATCAAACTGGTTGTTCTGGTTTCTAACTGGTTTTATTATCAAACCACCTCCATCTCTCCAGCTAATAGAATAATTGATTCCATCTCTCCAGCAGTGAGAGCAGCTGAAGTGTCGTCCTGCAGGTGTGAATGGAGTGTTTGTGCGGCGCGGGGCGCGGCCGGTCATCACGCCTCTGCAGAAAATAAATAAAGAACTAAATAAATTCCATAGAGGCGACGGAGGCGGCCGCTATGGAGACTAATGAATAACCCCGCTCAGCAGCACGCCGCTACCCAGACCGCCTCATGTGGGCCACAGCCGACCCTTCAGAACCCTCCGTTCTGCACTAACTGTCAGATGCTTTCAGCACAGATCTCAAACTAACTTCCTCCTGTTTCTGTTTTCTGTGGCGAAGCACTCAGACCTCTCTGCTGATTACCGCTTTAATGACGCTCTGAGAGCAGAAGAAGGAGACAAAGGCTGGAAAATTACAGCCATGGTTCACTCCGGGTTCCTCAGAGGTCAAAGTTCAGCCCAAAGAGGCCAGGTTCCAAGAACCGACCCACTTCAGCCTGACCAGATAAACCAGTATGGGCTGAACTGGGACAGAGATCTGCCTGGTCAGAAGGTACAAACCCACCAGGACCTTTAGAAGATCATCAGGCTGAGGTCTCGACATTCACTGTCTGCAGGGAACCCTGGAGGTGCAGCAGTAGAACCTCCATGAAGGTTTAGTGTGAAGGAGAACCCGTCTCCGACGCCTGAGACGGAACCAAAACACTTCTGAGACGTTCAGAGCTCCAACCAGGACCTCCAGAACACTCAGAAAGGACAGAAGGCCACCAGAGGTTCCAGCTCTGGACCAATGGCTGGCTTCCTCCAAGGAAAGAGCGTTTCCATGGAGACCTCCATGGTGTCCTCTGGACATGGAGAACCAGAGATGGAGGTCGAAGTCATGAGAACAGGACTGGACCTCCACCCAGAACCTAGATCTGTTTCTACTAGATGTTCCAGTGGGACCAGAGCGTTCTAGCTGGTTCTGATGAACCGTTACCGTCCGTTCTTGGTGACGATCATCTCGTTGGTGATCAGCTGGAACTTCCTCCACAGCTCGCCGTCCTCCAGCGTCACCTTCAGCTCCCGCTCCGTGGGGTCGCCCTTCTCCCGGCCCGCCTGCAGCTCGTTCTCCACGGCGCTCAGCAGGCGCGACATGCAGGACGCCGCCGGACTGCGCTCCGCCCCCGGAGCAGACTCCCCGTCCTCCTGTGAGCCCTCCACCTTCATCTGGAGACCCAAAGAAGACACACCTCCATGAACGCGCTCTGACATCACGCAGCAGGAAGCGGCTCTGACCTGCAGGAGGATAATGGCTGCGCTCCAATCAGCGGGCCGCTCAGACCCGTCTTTGTTCACAGACACTCAAACGCCCCTCAGACGCTTTTATGTCTTAATGGCTGCAGAGGGCGGACCCACAGAGAACGCACGCATCAGCGGTTCTGATGGTTCTGATGGGCTCAGAACCTTTTCCTTCTAACTCCAGGACTCGGTCACAGGATCCTGATTTTTTTTAGACCAAAGATGATTTTTATTTCTCATCGACCCAGAAAGTATTCACACCCAGAACCGGTTCTGACCGGTTTCTGATACCTGCTTTACCGGATCATTTCCTTCTTTACTTTGACTAGGCCGTTCAGAAAGCTGGACCTGCTGGTTCTGCTGCAGAACCCAGCTGTTCTTCTGGACCCGCCTGGGTGAGCTGCTGAAGAACCGGGTCAGTTTGGACCAACAGGAACTGGGTCAGTTTGGACCAACCAGAACCGGGTCAATTTGGACCAAGCAGGGTCGGTTTGGACCAAGCAGAACCGGGTCAGTTTGGACCAAGCAGGGTCGGTTTGGACCAAGCAGAACCGGGTCGGTTTGGACCAAGCAGAACCAGGTCGGTTTGGACCAAGCACAACGGGTCAGTTTGGACCACACAGAACCGGGTCGGTTTGGACCAAGCAGGGTCGGTTTGGACCAAGCAGAACCGGGTCAGTTTGGACCAAGCAGGGTCGGTTTGGACCAAGCAGAACCGGGTCAGTTTGGACCAAGCAGGGTCGGTTTGGACCAAGCAGAACCGGGTCGGTTTGGACCAAGCACAACGGGTCAGTTTGGACCACACAGAACCGGGTCGGTTTGGACCAAGCACAACGGGTCAGATTGGACTTTTTCATCGGGTCAGTTTTTCCTGATTTCAACCTGAGTTTGATGCAGAGCAACATTAATCGCTGAACCTCTGGTTTAATAACGGATCAGAACCGGTCCAGAACCAGAACATTAATGAATTAGCTAAAGCTTTAACATTTTGTTCATTTTATTAATAGCACTTTAATTCATTTCTAATTTATTAAGTATTTTAAATCATTAATTCATATTTTTCTAATAAAATTTAAAAAATGACCTCGAAGCAAAACTGAAATATTTAAATGAGAATAAAATGTGTTAATTATCGATCTTTAAATGTTAATTTTTATAAACCTGGAACGACTTTTTTTTTATTATTCTTTTATTTTCTGAAGCAGATTAAACCGAATCTGAAGCCGATTTATTTTCATTAATAAATTTCTGCTTGAATCTGATGGTTTTATTAAATTTTACATCTAAATAATTTCCAAAAACATTCAGGTTCCAGCATAGATCTATAAAAACAGAACCAGACATTTTCTGCTTCATCCGAGACATTTTTTATTGTTTGTCGAAATAAATTTCTGTAAAACATTTATTAAAATCAGTTTTAATTCCTTTTTATTAAAGCCATATTATAAGTATTAATATATAATAATTTCAAATATTTCAGCAGAACATTTTATTCAATATATTCTTTATTTTCAGATGCAAAAAAGAAAAACAGCTTTTAGAAAATGTTTAGTCTTGAAAATAAAAGCTAAACAATTTACGTTTTTTATTGTAATTTTCGGGAATTTAAAGATCATTTCAGAGGAATAGTTTTTATTCTGTAATTATTTCCTTTCACAGGCAGGAGAATAGAAGCGGATCAAATTAATCCGCTAACTGGAGTGTTTGCAGCGCCGCGGCCATACGGGATTATTAGACTAAGGAATAAAACAGCATCTTTCAAAGGAGAAAAGCTCCATTTATAATAATTATATTGATAATAATAATTATTATTATTATAATGAGAATCCACATGTTTAAAGACAGAACATCAGATTTGATTTGATTAAAAATAATGTGAAGGAAATTATGTTATTCCTGTTTAATGAATGTTTTTTCATGTTGAGCAAATTTTAAAACAAATCTCCTAATTTTTAAAACCTGTGAAAAATGTTAAAAAGCAGAAAATTTTGAGGCTAAATTTTAGAAGCTGTTTTTCATTAATCATGAAGTGAAAGTTCCTACCTGCAGTGAAAGCGGGTCTAATCAGAACATTTAAAGGTCTGCAGACGGTAAACCCTGACAGCTGGAGCTGACCTGTGAGCCGCGCTGATCCAAAGTCTTCAAAGTGAGGATGAAGGTGAGACCGGAGCTTCTCCAAACGGGTCTGCTCGCTCCACCTCGCACGCTCGCTCTCTCTCTCCGCCTAACACACACCCCTCTCCTCCCTCTGCCGCGTCCTCAGGGGCTCAGACGGTCCAGATCCGCTCAGAACCAGAACTAAAACCTGAATTCCTGATGGAAACATGAACCCAGCAGAGATGCTGGTTTTATGGAAGGGGAAGGTTTGAAGTGGCAGAGACGGTTGGAGGCGCTCCGATCGGCTGCGGATCGGCTGCTTCCAGGGAGGAACTGAAAGGTTGGCAGCAGTGAGGCACAGCGGTGCAGGCGTCATGCTGAGGGGCTTCCTCCCTGTGATAAAACTGAAGATCAATTAAGGTTCTGGTCCCAGAAAGGTCCAACAGAGACCTGCTCAAACAGAACCAGAGCTGGATCTGATGGACTGTGGTCCAGATTCAACGACCCACCAAGGTTAACCCACTGGGTCGGTCGCCATAGTAACAGACATCAGTCAGTCAGACTCGGTGAACTGGACCAGGTTAGCCCACTTGGTCGGTCGCCATAGTAACAGACATCAGTCATTCAGACTGGGTGAACTTGACCAGGTTAACCCACTGGGTCGGTCGCCATAGTAACAGACATCAGTCAGTCAGACTGGGTGAACTGGACCAGGTTAACCCACTGGGTCGGTCGCCATAGTAACAGACATCAGTCAGTCAGACTGGGTGAACTGGACCGGGTTAACCCACTGGGTCGGTCGCCATAGTAACAGACATCAGTCAGTCAGACTGGGTGAACTGGACCAGGTTAACCCACTGGGTCGGTCGCCATAGTAACAGACATCAGTCAGTCAGACTGGGTGAACTGGACCAGGTTAACCCACTGGGTCGGTCGCCATAGTAACAGACATCAGTCAGTCAGACTGGGTGAACTGGACCAGGTTAACCCACTGGGTCGGTCGCCATAGTAACAGACATCAGTCAGTCAGACTGGGTGAACTGGACCAGGTTAACCCACTGGGTCGGTCGCCATAGTAACAGACATCAGTCAGTCAGACTGGGTGAACTGGACCAGGTTAACCCA